>NW_027524174.1:0-35085 GCF_052094955.1 Ictidomys tridecemlineatus | reverse complement strand
GTTCTTCTAGGTTAAACCGTTCGTTGGCAGTAACCGGTTTCATTTGGAGGTTTCACTCTGTTTTCTCCTATAGGGATACATGTATTTGGAACTCTAAATCAAACACGGTTTGTGCTAGCTCTTTGAAACTTGACACCATAAAGCAGTTTCAAGTTCTATCTCTATGGTTTGTTTGCTGTTGATGTAGCCCTAAGCAGAGACTGGCGAGAATCACTTTCATGGAAAGGGCCTGCCAAGCTTCCAAAAAACTACGAGTTGCCTGAAATCTCAGCACACACTTTTTCACTCAATCTTGATGAAACTTTCAGGTAATGATCAGTACACCAATCCCACTTGGCTCGCCAAATTTCGTTCTTTTATGTGAAACCATTGGATGGCAGTAACCCGTTTCATTTTGAGGTTTCACTCTGTTTTCTCCTATAGGGATACATGTATTTGGAACTCTAAATCAAACACGGTTTGTGCTAGCTCTTTGAAACCTGACACAATAAAGCAGTTTCAAGTTCTATCTCTATGGTTTGTTTGCTGTTGATGTAGCCCTAAGCAGAGACTGGCGAGAATCACTTTCATGAAAAGGGCCTGCCAAGCTTCCAAAAAACTACGAGTTTCCGGAAATCTCAACACACACTTTTTCACCCAATCTTGATGAAACTTTCAGGTAATGATCAGTACACCAATCCCACTTGTCTCTCCAAATTTCGTTCTTCTAGGTGAAACCGTTCGTTGGCAGTAACCGGTTTCATTTTGAGGTTTCACTCTGTTTTCTCCTATTGGGATACATGTATTTGGAACTCTAAATCAAACACGGCTTGTGCTAGCTCTTTGAAACTTGACACAATAAAGCAGTTTCAAGTTCTATCTCTATGGTTTGTTTGCTGTTGATGTAGCCCTAAGCAGAAGACTGGCGAGAATCACTTTCAAGGAAAGGGCCTGCCAAGCTTCCAAAAAAATATGAGTTGCCTGAAATCTCAGCAAACACTTTTTCTCCCAATCTTGATGAAACTTTCAGGTAATGATCAGTACACCAATCCCACTTGGCTCACCAAATTTCGTTCTTCTAGGTGAAAGTTTGTTGCAGTAACCGGTTTTATTTTGAGGTTTCACTCCTGTTTCCTACTATAGGGATACATGTATTTGGAACTCTAAATCAAACACGGTTTGTGCTAGCTCTTTGAAACTTGACACAATAAAGCAGTTTCAAGTTCTATCTCTAATGTTTGTTTGCTGTTGATGTAGCCCTAAGCAGAGACTGGTGAGAATCACTTTCATGGAAAGGGCCTGCCAAGGTTCCAAAAAACTACGAGTTGCCTGAAATCTCAGCACACACTTTTTCACCCAATCTTGATGAAACTTTCAGGTAATGATCAGTACACCAATCTCACTTGGCTCGCCAATGTTCGTTCTTCTAGGTGAAACCGTTCGTATGCAGTAACCGTTTTCATTTTGAGGTTTCACTCTGTTTTCTCCTATAGGGATACATGTATTTGGAACTCTAAATCAATCACGGTTTCTGCTAGCTCTTTGAAACTTGACACAATAAAGCAGTTTCAAGTTCTATCTCTATGGTTTGTTTGCTGTTGATGTAGCCCTAAGTAGAGACTGGCGAGAATCACTTTCATGGAAAGGGCCTGCCAAGCTTCCTAAAAAACTACGAGTTGCCTGAAATCTCAGCAAACACTTTTTCACCCAATCTTGATGATACTTTCAGGTAATGATCAGTACACCAATCCCACTTTGGCTCGCCAAATTTCGTTCTTCTAGGTTAAACCGTTCGTTGGCAGTATCCGGTTTCATTTTGAGGTTTCACTCTGTTTTCTCCTATAGGGATACATGTATTTGGAACTCTAAATCAAACACGGTTTGTGCTAGCTCTTTAAAACTTGACACAATAAAGCAGTTTCAAGTTCTATCTCTATGGTTTGTTTGCTGTTGATGTAGCCCTAAGCAGAGACTGGCGAGAATCACTTTCATGGAAAGGGCCTGCCAAGCTTCCAAAAAACTACGAGTTGCCTGAAATCTCAGCACACACTTTTTCACCCAATCTTGATGAAACTTTCAGGTAATGATCAGAACACCAATCACATTTGGCTCGCCAAATTTCGTTCCTCTAGGTTAAACCGTTCCTTGGCAGTAACCGGTTTCATTTGGAGGTTTCACTCTGTTTTCTCCTATAGGGATACATGTATTTGGAACTCTAAATCAAACACGGTTTGTGCTAGCTCTTTGAAACTTGACACAATAAAGCAGTTTCAAGTTCTATCTCTATGGTTTGTTTGCTGTTGATGTAGCCCTAAGCAGAGACTGGCGAGAATCACTTTCATGGAAAGGGCCTGCCAAGCTTCCAAAAAACTACGAGTTCCCTGAAATCTCAGCACACACTTTTTCACCCAATCTTGATGAAACTTTCAGGTAATGATCAGTACACCAATCCCACTTGGCTCGCCAAATCTCGTTCTTCTAGGTGAAACCGTTCGTTGGCAGTAACCGGTTTCATTTTGAGGTTTCACTCTGTTTTCTCCTATAGGGATACATGTATTTGGAACTCTAAATAAAACACGGTTTGTGCTAGCTCTTTGAAACTTGACACCATAAAGCAGTTTCAAGTTCTATCTCTATGGTTTGTTTGCTGTTTGATGTAGCCCTAAGCAGAGACTGGCGAGAATCACTTTCATGGAAATGGCCTGCCAAGCTTCTAAAAAACTACGAGTTGCCTGAAATCTCAGCACACACTTTTTCACCCAATCTTGATGAAACTTTCAGGTAATGATCAATACACCAATCCAACTTGGCTCAACCAAATCTCGTTCTTCTAGGTGAAACCGTTCGTTGGCAGTAACCGGTTTCATTTTGAGGTTTCACTCTGTTTTCTCCTATAGGGATACATGTATTTGGAACTCTAAATCAAACACGGTTTGTGCTAGCTCTTTGAAACTTGACACAATAAAGCAGTTTCAAGTTCTATCTCTATGGTTTGTTTGCTGTTGATGTAACCCTAAGCAGAGACTGGCGAGAATCACTTTCATGGAAAGGGCCTGCCAAGCCTCCAAAAAACTACGAGTTGCCTGAAATCTCAGCACACACTTTTTCACCCAATCTTGATGAAACTATCAGGTAATGATCAGTACACCAATCCCACTTGGCTCGCCAAATCTCGTTCTTCTAGGTTAAACCGTTCGTTGGGAGTAACCGGTTTCATTTGAGGTTTCACTCTGTTTTCTCCTATAGGGATACATGTATTTGGAACTCTAAATCAAACACGGTTTGTGCTAGCTCTTTGAAACTTGACACCATAAAGCAGTTTCAAGTTCTATCTCTATGGTTTGTTTGCTGTTGATGTAGCCCTAAGCAGAGACTGGCGAGAATCACTTTCATGGAAAGGGCCTGCCAAGCTTCCAAAAAACTACGAGTTGCCTGAAATCTCAGCACACACTTTTTCACCCAATCTTGATGAAACTTTCAGGTAATGATCAGTACACCAATCCCACTTGGCTCGCCAAATCTCGTTCTTCTAGGTGAAACCGTTCGTTGGCAGTAACCGGTTTCATTTGGAGGTTTCACTCTGTTTTCTCCTATAGGGATACATGTATTTGGAACTCTAAATCAAACACGGTTTGTGCTAGCTCTTTGAAACTTGACACAATAAAGCAGTTTCAAGTTCTATCTCTATGGTTTGTTTGCTGTTGATGTAGCCCTAAGCAGAGACTGGCGAGAATCACTTTCATGGAAAGGGCCTGCCAAGCTTCCAAAAAACTACGAGTTGCCTGAAATCTCAGCACACATTTTTTAACTCAATCTTGATAAAACTTTCAGGTAATGATCAGTACACCAATCCCACTTGGCTCGCCAAATTTCGTTCTTCTAGGTTAAACCATTCGTTGGCAGTAACTGGTTTCATTTTGAGGTTTCACTCTGTTTTCTCCTATAGGGATACATGTATTTGGAACTCTAAATCAAACACGGTTTGTGCTAGCTATTTGAAACTTGACACAATAAAGCAGTTTCAAGTTCTATCTCTATGGTTTGTTTGCTGTTGATGTAGTCCTAAGCAGAGAATGGCGAGAATCACTTTCATGGAAAGGGCCTGCCAAGCTTCCAAAAAACTACGAGTTTCCGGAAATCTCAGCACACACTTTTTCACCCAATGATGATGAAACTTTCAGGTAATGATCAGTACACCAATCCCACTTGGCTCGCCAAATTTCGTTCTTCTAGGTGAAACCGTTCGTTGGCAGTAACCGGTTTCATTTTGAGGTTTCACTCTGTTTTCTCCTATAGGGATACATGTATTTGGAACTCTAAATCAAACACGGTTTGTGCTAGCTCTTTTAAACTTGACACAATAAAGAGGTTTCAAGTTCTATCTCTATGGTTTGTTTGCTGTTGATGTAGCCCTAAGCAGAGACTGGCGAGAATCACTTTCATGGAAAGGGCCTGCCAAGCTTCCAAAAAACTACGAGTTGCCTGAAATCTCAGCACACACTTTTTAACTCAATCTTGATGAAACTTTCAGGTAATGATCAGTACACCAATCCCGCTTGGCTCGCCAAATTTCGTTCTTCTAGGTTAAACCATTCGTTGGCAGTAACCGGTTTCATTTTGAGGTTTCACTCTGTTTTCTGCTATAGGGATACATGTATTTGGAACTCTAAATCAAACACGGTTTGTGCTAGCTATTTGAAACTTGACACAATAAAGCAGTTTCAAGTTCTATCTCTATGGTTTGTTTGCTGTTGATGTAGCCCTAAGCAGAGAATGGCGAGAATCACTTTCATGGAAAGGGCCTGCCAAGCTTCCAAAAAACTACGAGTTTCCGGAAATCTCAGCACACACTTTTTCACCCAATGTTGATGAAACTTTCAGGTAATGATCAGTACACCAATCGCACTTGGCTTGCCAAGTTTCGTTCTTCTAGGTGAAACCGTCGTTGGCAGTAACCGGTTTCATTTTGAGGTTTCACTCTGTTTTCTCCTCTAGGGATACTTGTATTTGGAACTCTAAATCAAACACGGTTTGTGCTAGCTCTTTGAAACTTGACACAATAAAGCAGTTTCAAGTTCTATCTCTATGGTTTGTTTGCTGTTGATGTAGCCCTAAGCAGAGACTGGCGAGAATCACTTTCATGGAAAGGGCCTGCCAAGCTTCCAAAAAACTACGAGTTGCCTGAAATCTCAGCACACACTTTTTCACCCAATCTTGATGAAACTTTCAGGTAATGATCAGTACACCAATCCCACTTGGCTCGCCAAATTTCGTTCTTCTAGGTGAACCGTTCGTTGGCAGTAACCGGTTTCATTTGGAGGTTTCACTCTGTTTTCTCCTATAGGGATACATGTATTTGGAACTCTAAATCAAACACGGTTTGTGCTAGCTCTTTGAAACTTGACACCATAAAGCAGTTTCAAGTTCTATCTCTATGGTTTGTTTGCTGTTGATGTAGCCCTAAGCAGAGACTGGCGAGAATCACTTTCATGGAAAGGGCCTGCCAAGCTTCCAAAAAACTACGAGTTGCCTGAAATCTCAGCACACACTTTTTAAATCAATCTTGATAAAACTTTCAGGTAATGATCAGTACACCAATCCCACTTGGCTCGCCAAATTTCGTTCTTCTAGGTTAAACCATTCGTTGGCAGTAACCGGTTTCATTTTGAGGTTTCACTCTGTTTTCTCCTATAGGGATACATGTATTTGGAACTCTAAATCAAACACGGTTTGTGCTAGCTATTTGAAACTTGACACAATAAAGCAGTTTCAAGTTCTATCTCTATGGTTTGTTTGCTGTTGATGTAGTCCTAAGCAGAGAATGGCGAGAATCACTTTCATGGAAAGGGCCTGCCAAGCTTCCAAAAAACTACGAGTTTCCGGAAATCTCAGCACACACTTTTTCACCCAATGTTGATGAAACTTTCAGGTAATGATCAGTACACCAATCCCACTTGGCTCGCCAAATTTCGTTCTTCTAGGTGAAACCGTTCGTTGGCAGTAACCGGTTTCATTTTGAGGTTTCACTCTGTTTTCTCCTATAGGGATACATGTATTTGGAACTCTAAATCAAACACGGTTTGTGCTAGCTCTTTTAAACTTGACACAATAAAGAGGTTTCAAGTTCTATCTCTATGGTTTGTTTGCTGTTGATGTAGCTCTAAGCAGAGACTGGCGAGAATCACTTTCATGGAAAGGGCCTGCCAAGCTTCCAAAAAACTACGAGTTGCCTGAAATCTCAGCACACACTTTTTAACTCAATCTTGATGAAACTTTCAGGTAATGATCAGTACACCAATCCCGCTTGGCTCGCCAAATTTCGTTCTTCTAGGTTAAACCATTCGTTGGCAGTAACCGGTTTCATTTTGAGGTTTCACTCTGTTTTCTCCTATAGGGATACATGTATTTGGAACTCTAAATCAAACACGGTTTGTGCTAGCTATTTGAAACTTGACACAATAAAGCAGTTTCAAGTTCTATCTCTATGGTTTGTTTGCTGTTGATGTAGCCCTAAGCAGAGAATGGCGAGAATCACTTTCATGGAAAGGGCCTGCCAAGCTTCCAAAAAACTACGAGTTTCCGGAAATCTCAGCACACACTTTTTCACCCAATGTTGATGAAACTTTCAGGTAATGATCAGTACACCAATCGCACTTGGCTTGCCAAATTTCGTTCTTCTAGGTGAAACCGTCGGTGGCAGTAACCGGTTTCATTTTGAGGTTTCACTCTGTTTTCTCCTCTAGGGATACTTGTATTTGGAACTCTAAATCAAACACGGTTTGTGCTAGCTCTTTGAAACTTGACACAATAAAGCAGTTTCAAGTTCTATCTCTATGGTTTGTTTGCTGTTGATGTAGCCCTAAGCAGAGACTGGCGAGAATCACTTTCATGGAAAGGGCCTGCCAAGCTTCCAAAAAACTACGAGTTGCCTGAAATCTCAGCACACACTTTTTCACCCAATCTTGATGAAACTTTCAGGTAATGATCAGTACACCAATCCCACTTGGCTCGCCAAATCTCGTTCTTCTAGGTGAAACCGTTCATTGGCAGTAACCGGTTTCATTTTGAGGTTACACTCTGTTTTCTCCTATAGGGATACATGTATTTGGAACTCTAAATCAAACACGGTTTGTGCTAGCTCTTTGAAACTTGACACAATAAAGCAGTTTCAAGTTCTATCTCTATGGTTTGTTTGCTGTTGATGTAGCCCTAAGCAGAGACTGGCGAGAATCACTTTCATGGAAAGGGCCTGCCAAGCTTCCAAAAAACTACGAGTTGCCTGAAATCTCAGCACACACTTTTTCACCCAATCTTGATGAAACTTTCAGGTAATGATCAGTACACCAATCCCACTTGGCTCACCAAATCTCGTTCTTCTAGGTGAAACCGTTCGTTGGCAGTAACCGGTTTCATTTTGAGGTTTCACTCTGTTTTCTCCTACAGGGATACATGTATTTGGAACTCTAAATCAAACACGGTTTGTGCTAGCTCTTTGAAACTTGACACAATAAAGCAGTTTCAAGTTCTATCTCTATGGTTTGTTTGCTGTTGATGTAACCCTAAGCAGAGACTGGCGAGAATCACTTTCATGGAAAGGGCCTGCCAAGCCTCCAAAAAACTACGAGTTGCCTGAAATCTCAGCACACACTTTTTCACCCAATCTTGATGAAACTATCAGGTAATGATCAGTACACCAATCCCACTTGGCTCGCCAAATCTCGTTCTTCTAGGTTAAACCGTTCGTTGGGAGTAACCGGTTTCATTTTGAGGTTTCACTCTGTTTTCTCCTATAGGGATACATGTATTTGGAACTCTAAATCAAACACGGTTTGTGCTAGCTCTTTGAAACTTGACACCATAAAGCAGTTTCAAGTTCTATCTCTATGGTTTGTTTGCTGTTGATGTAGCCCTAAGCAGAGACTGGCGAGAATCACTTTCATGGAAAGGGCCTGCCAAGCTTCCAAAAAACTACGAGTTGCCTGAAATCTCAGCACACACTTTTTCACCCAATCTTGATGAAACTTTCAGGTAATGATCAGTACACCAATCCCACTTGGCTCGCCAAATTTCGTTCTTCTTGGTGAAACCGTTCGTTGGCAGTAACCGGTTTCATTTGGAGGTTTCACTCTGTTTTCTCCTATAGGGATACATGTATTTGGAACTCTAAATCAAACACGGTTTGTGCTAGCTCTTTGAAACTTGACACAATAAAGCAGTTTCAAGTTCTATCTCTATGGTTTGTTTGCTGTTGATGTAGCCCTAAGCAGAGACTGGCGAGAATCACTTTCATGGAAAGGGCCTGCCAAGCTTCCAAAAAACTACGAGTTGCCTGAAATCTCAGCACACACTTTTTAACTCAATCTTGATAAAACTTTCAGGTAATGATCAGTACACCAATCCCACTTGGCTCGCCAAATTTCGTTCTTCTAGGTGAAACCGTTCGTTGGCAGTAACCGGTTTCATTTTGAGGTTTCACTCTGTTTTCTCCTATAGGGATACATGTATTTGGAACACTAAATCAAACACGGTTTGTGCTAGCTATTTGAAACTTGACACAATAAAGCAGTTTCAAGTTCTATCTCTATGGTTTGTTTGCTGTTGATGTAGCCCTAAGCAGAGAATGGCGAGAATCACTTTCATGGAAAGGGCCTGCCAAGCTTCCAAAAAACTACGAGTTGCCTGAAATCTCAGCACACACTTTTTCACCCAATGTTGATGAAACTTTCATGTAATGATCAGTACACCAATCGCACTTGGCTCGCCAAATTTCGTTCTTCTAAGTGAAACCGTCGTTGGCAGTAACCGGTTTCATTTTGAGGTTTCACTCTGTTTTCTCCTCTAGGGATACTTGTATTTGGAACTCTAAATCAAACACGGTTTGTGCTAGCTCTTTGAAACTTGACACAATAAAGCAGTTTCAAGTTCTATCTCTATGGTTTGTTTGCTGTTGATGTAGCCCTAAGCAGAGACTGGCGAGAATCACTTTCATGGAAAGGGCCTGCCAAGCTTCCAAAAAACTACGAGTTGCCTGAAATCTCAGCACACACTTTTTCACCCAATCTTGATGAAACTTTCAGGTAATGATCAGTACACCAATCCCACTTGGCTCGCCAAATCTCGTTCTTCTAGGTGAAACCGTTCGTTGGCAGTAACCGGTTTCATTTTGAGGTTTCACTCTGTTTTCTCCTATAGGGATACATGTATTTGGAACTCTAAATCAAACACGGTTTGTGCTAGCTCTTTGAAACTTGACACAATAAAGCAGTTTCAAGTTCTATCTCTATGGTTTGTTTGCTGTTGATGTAGCCCTAAGCAGAGACTGGCGAGAATCACTTTCATAGAAAGGGCCTGCCAAGCTTCCAAAAAACTACGAGTTGCCTGAAATCTCAGCACACACTTTTTCACCCAATCTTGATGAAACTTTCAGGTAATGATCAGTACACCAATCCCACTTGGCTCACCAAATCTCGTTCTTCTAGGTGAAACCGTTCGTTGGCAGTAACCGGTTTCATTTTGAGGTTTCACTCTGTTTTCTCCTATAGGGATACATGTATTTGGAACTCTAAATCAAACACGGTTTGTGCTAGCTCTTTGAAACTTGACACAATAAAGCAGTTTCAAGTTCTATCTCTATGGTTTGTTTGCTGTTGATGTAACCCTAAGCAGAGACTGGCGAGAATCACTTTCATGGAAAGGGCCTGCCAAGCCTCCAAAAAACTACGAGTTGCCTGAAGTCTCAGCACACACTTTTTCACCCAATCTTGATGAAACTATCAGGTAATGATCAGTACACCAATCCCACTTGGCTCGCCAAATCTCGTTCTTCTAGGTTAAACCGTTCGTTGGGAGTAACCGGTTTCATTTTGAGGTTTCACTCTGTTTTCTCCTATAGGGATACATGTATTTGGAACTCTAAATCAAACACGGTTTTTGCTAGCTCTTTGAAACTTGACACAATAAAGCAGTTTCAAGTTCTATCTCTATGGTTTGTTTGCTGTTGATGTAGCCCTAAGCAGAGACTGGCGAGAATCACTTTCATGGAAAGGGCCTGCCAAGCTTCCAAAAAACTACGAGTTGCCTGAAATCTCAGCACACACTTTTTCACCCAATCTTGATGAAACTTTCAGGTAATGATCAGAACACCAATCACATTTGGCTCGCCAAATTTCGTTCTTCTAGGTTAAACCGTTCGTTGGCAGTAACCGGTTTCATTTGGAGGTTTCACTCTGTTTTCTCCTATAGGGATACATGTATTTGGAACTCTAAATCAAACACGGTTTGTGCTAGCTCTTTGAAACTTGACACCATAAAGCAGTTTCAAGTTCTATCTCTATGGTTTGTTTGCTGTTGATGTAGCCCTAAGCAGAGACTGGCGAGAATCACTTTCATGGAAAGGGCCTGCCAAGCTTCCAAAAAACTACGAGTTGCCTGAAATCTCAGCACACACTTTTTCACCCAATCTTGATGAAACTTTCAGGTAATGATCAGTACACCAATCCCACTTGGCTCGCCAAATTTCGTTCTTCTAGGTGAAACCGTTCGTTGGCAGTAACCGGTTTCATTTTGAGGTTTCACTCTGTTTTCTCCTCTAGGGATACTTGTATTTGGAACTCTAAATCAAACACGGTTTGTGCTAGCTCTTTGAAACTTGACACAATAAAGCAGTTTCAAGTTCTATCTCTATGGTTTGTTTGCTGTTGATGTAGCCCTAAGCAGAGACTGGCGAGAATCACTTTCATGGAAAGGGCCTGCCAAGCTTCCAAAAAACTACGAGTTGCCTGAAATCTCAGCACACACTTTTTCACCCAATCTTGATGAAACTTTCAGGTAATGATCAGTACACCAATCCCACTTGGCTCGCCAAATTTCGTTCTTCTAGGTGAAACCGTTCGTTGGCAGTAACCGGTTTCATTTTGAGGTTTCACTCTGTTTTCTCCTATAGGGATACATGTATTTGGAACTTTAAATAAAACACGGTTTGTGCTAGCTCTTTAAAACTTGACACAATAAAGCAGTTTCAAGTTCTATCTCTATGGTTTGTTTGCTGTTGATGTAGCCCTAAGCAGAGACTGGCGAGAATCACTTTCATGGAAAGGGCCTGCAAAGCTTCCAAAAAACTACGAGTTGCATGGAATCTCAGCACACACTTTTTCACCCAATCTTGATGAAACTTTCAGAAAATGATCAGAACACCAATCACACTTGGCTCGCCAAATTTTGTTCTTCTAGGTTAAACCGTTCGTTGGCAGTAACCGGTTTCATTTTGAGGTTTCACTCTGTTTTCTCCTATAGGGATACATGTATTTGGAACTCGAAATCAAACACGGTTTGTGCTAGCTCTTTGAAACTTGACACCATAATGCAGTTTCAAGTTCTATCTCTATGGTTTGTTTGCTGTTGATGTATCCCTAAGCAGAGACTGGCCAGAATCACTTTCATGGAAAGGGCCTGCCAAGCTTCCAAAAAACTACGAGTTACCTGAAATCTCAGCACACACTTTTTCACCCAATCTTGATGAAACTTTCAGGTAATGATCAGTACACCAATCCCACTTGGCTCGCCAAATTTCGTTCTTCTAGGTGAAACCGTTCATTGGCAGTAACCGGTTTCATTTTGAGGTTTCACTCTGTTTTCTCCTATAGGGATACATGTATTTGGAACTCTAAATCAAACACGGTTTGTGCTAGCTCTTTGAAACTTGACACCATAAAGCAGTTTCAAGTTCTATCTCTATGGTTTGTTTGCTGTTGATGTAGCCCTAAGCAGAGACTGGCGAGAATCACTTTCATGAAAAGGGCCTGCCAAGCTTCCAAAAAACTACGAGTTGCCTGAAATCTCAGCACACACTTTTTTACCCAATCTTGATGAAACTTTCAGGTAATGATCAGTACACCAATCCCACTTGGCTCGCCAAATTTCGTTCTTCTAGGTGAAACCGTTCGTTGGCAGTAACCGGTTTCATTTTGAGGTTTCACTCTGTTTTCTCCTATAGGGATACATGTATTTGGAACTCTAAATCAAACACGGTTTGTGCTAGCTCTTTGAAACTTGACACCATAAAGCAGTTTCAAGGTCTATCTCTATGGTTTGTTTGCTGTTGATGTAGCCCTATGCAGAGACTGGCGAGAATCACTTTCACGGAAAGGGCCTGCCAAGCTTCCAAAAAACTACAAGTTGCCTGAAATCTCAGCACACACTTTTTCACCCAATCTTGATGAAACTTTCAGGTAATGATCAGTACACCAATCCCACTTGGCTCGCAAAATTTCCTTCTTCTAGGTGAAACCGTTCGTTGGCAGTAACCGCTTTCATTTTGAGGTTTCACTCTGTTTTCTCCTATAGGGATACATGTATTTGGAACTCTAAATCAAACACGGTTTGTGCTAGCTCTTTGAAACTTGACACCATAAAGCAGTTTCAAGTTCTATCTCTATGGTTTGTTTGCTGTTGATGTAGCCCTAAGCAGAGACTGGCGAGAATCACTTTCATGGAAAGGGCCTGCCAAGCTTCCAAAAAACTACGAGTTGCCTGAAATCTCAGCACACACTTTTTCACCCAATCTTGATGAAACTTTCAGGTAATGATCAGTACACCAATCCCACTTGGCTCGCCAAATTTCGTTCTTCTAGGTGAAACCGTTCGTTGGCAGTAACCGGTTTCATTTTGAGGTTTCACTCTGTTTTCTCCTATAGGGATACATGTATTTGGAACTCTAAATCAAACACGGTTTGTGCTAGCTCTTTGAAACTTGACACCATAAAGCAGTTTCAATTCTATCTCTATGGTTTGTTTGCTGTTGATGTAGCCCTAAGCAGAGACTGGCGAGAATCACTTTCATGGAAAGGGCCTGCCAAGCTTCCAAAAAACTACGAGTTGCCTGAAATCTCAGCACACACTTTTTCACCCAATCTTGATGAAACTTTCAGGTAATGATCAGTACACCAATCCCACTTGGCTCGCCAAATTTCGTTCTTCTAGGAGAAACCGTTCATTGGCAGTAACCGGTTTCATTTTGAGGTTTCACTCTGTTTTCTCCTATAGGGATACATGTATTTGGAACTCTAAATCAAACACGGTTTGTGCTAGCTATTTGAAACTTGACACCATAAAGCAGTTTCAAGTTATATCTCTATGGTTTGTTTGCTGTTGATGTAGCCGTAAGCAGAGACTGGCGAGAATCACGTTCATGGAAAGGGCCTGCCAAGCTTCCAAAAAACTACGAGTTGCCTGAAATCTCAGCACACACTTTTTCACCCAATCTTGATGAAACTTTCAGGTAATGATCAGTACACCAATCCCACTTGGCTCGCCAAATTTCGTTCTTCTAGGTGAAACCGTTCGTTGGCAGTAACCGGTTTCATTTTGAGGTTTCACTCTGTTTTCTCCTAGAGGGATACATGTATTTGGAACTCTATAATCAAACACGGTTTGTGCTAGCTCTTTGAAACTTGACACCATAAAGCAGTTTCAAGTTCTATCTCTATGGTTTGTTTGTTGTTGATGTAGCCCTAAGCAGAGACTGGCGAGAATCACTTTCATGGAAAGGGCCTGCCAAGCTTCCAAAAAACTACGAGTTGCCTGAAATCTCAGCACACACTTTTTCACCCAATCTGGATGAAACTCTCAGGTAATGATCAGTACACCAATCCCACTTGGCTCACCAAATTTCGTTCTTCTAGGTGAAACCGTTCGTTGGCATTAACCGGTCTCATTTTGAGGTTTCACTCTGTTTTCTCCTATAGGGATACATGTATTTGGAACTCTACATCAAACACGGTTTGTGCTAGCTCTTTGAAACTTGACACCATAAAGCAGTTTCAAGTTCTATCTCTATGGTTTGTTTGCTGTTGATGTAGCCCTAAGCAGAGACTGGCGAGAATCACTTTCATGAAAAGGGCCTGCCAAGCTTCCAAAAAACTACGAGTTGCCTGAAATCTCAGCACACACTTTTTTACCCAATCTTGATGAAACTTTCAGGTAATGATCAGTACACCAATCCCACTTGGCTCGCCAAATTTCGTTCTTCTAGGTGAAACCGTTCGTTGGCAGTAACCGGTTTCATTTTGAGGTTTCACTCTGTTTTCTCCTATAGGGATACATGTATTTGGAACTCTAAATCAAACACGGTTTGTGCTAGCTCTTTGAAACTTGACACCATAAAGCAGTTTCAAGGTCTATCTCTATGGTTTGTTTGCTGTTGATGTAGTCCTATGCAGAGACTGGCGAGAATCACTTTCATGGAAAGGGCCTGCCAAGCTTCCCAAAAACTACGAGTTGCCTGAAATCTCAGCACACACTTTTTCACCCAATCTTGATGAAACTTTCAGGTAATGATCAGTACACCAATCCCACTTGGCTCGCAAAATTTCCTTCTCCTAGGTGAAACCGTTCGTTGGCAGTAACCGCTTTCATTTTGAGGTTTCACTCTGTTTTCTCCTATAGGGATACATGTATTTGGAACTCTAAATCAAACATGGTTTGTGCTAGCTCTTTGAAACTTGACACCATAAAGCAGTTTCAAGTTCTATCTCTATGGTTTGTTTGCTGTTGATGTAGCCCTAAGCAGAGACTGGCGAGAATCACTTTCATGGAAAGGGCCTGCCAAGCTTCCAAAAAACTACGAGTTGCCTGAAATCTGAGCACACACTTTTTCACCCAATCTTGATGAAACTTTCAGGTCATGATCAGTACACCAATCCCACTTGGCTCGCCAAATTTCGTTCTTCTAGGTGAAACCGTTCGTTGGCAGTAACCGGTCTCATTTGGAGGTTTCACTCTGTTTTCTCCTATAGGGATACATGTATTTGGAACTCTAAATCAAACACGGTTTGTGCTAGCTCTTCGAAACTTGACACCATAAAGCAGTTTCAAGTTCTCTCTCTATGGTTTGTTTGCTGTTGATGTAGCCCTAAGCAGAGACTGGCGAGAATCACTTTCATGAAAAGGGCCTGCCAAGCTTCCAAAAAACTACGAGTTGCCTGAAATCTCAGCACACACTTTTTTACCCAATCTTGATGAAACTTTCAGGTAATGATCAGTACACCAATCCCACTTGGCTCGCCAAATTTCGTTCTTCTAGGTGAAACCGTTCGTTGGCAGTAACCGGTTTCATTTTGAGGTTTCACTCTGTTTTCTCCTATAGGGATACATGTATTTGGAACTCTAAATCAAACATGGTTTGTGCTAGCTCTTTGAAACTTGACACCATAAAGCAGTTTCAAGGTCTATCTCTATGGTTTGTTTGTTGTTGATGTAGCCCTATGCAGAGACTGGCGAGAATCACTTTCACGGAAAGGGCCTGCCAAGCTTCCAAAAAACTACGAGTTGCCTGAAATCTCAGCACACACTTTTTCACCCAATCTTGATGAAACTTTCAGGTAATGATCAGTACACCAATCCCACTTGGCTCGCAAAATTTCCTTCATCTAGGTGAAACCGTTCGTTGGCAGTAACCGCTTTCATTTTGAGGTTTCACTCTGTTTTCTCCTATAGGGATACATGTATTTGGAACTCTAAATCAAACACGGTTTGTGCTAGCTCATTGAAACTTGACACCATAAAGCAGTTTCAAGTTCTATCTCTATGGTTTGTTTGCTGTTGATGTAGCCCTAAGCAGAGACTGGCGAGAATCACTTTCATGGAAAGGGCCTGCCAAGCTTCCAAAAAACTACGAGTTGCCTGAAATCTCAGCACACACTTTTTCACCCAATCTTGATGAAACTTTCAGGTAATGATCAGTACAGCAATCCCACTTGGCTCGCCAAATTTCGTTCTTCTAGGAGAAACCGTTCATTGGCAGTAACCGGTTTCATTTTGAGGTTTCACTCTGTTTTCTCCTATAGGGATACATGTATTTGGAACTCTAAATCAAACACGGTTTGTGCTAGCTCTTTGAAACTTGACACCATAAAGCAGTTTCAAGTTCTATCTCTATGGTTTGTTTGCTGTTGATGTAGCCCTAAGCAGAGACTGGCGAGAATCACTTTCATGGAAAGGGCCTGCCAAGCTTCCAAAAAACTACGAGTTGCCTGAAATCTCAGCACACACTTTTTCACCCAATCTTGATGAAACTTTCAGGTAATGATCAGTACACCAATCCCACTTGGCTCGCCAAATTTCGTTCTTCTAGGTGAAACCGTTCGTTGGCAGTAACCGGTTTCATTTTGAGGTTTCACTCTGTTTTCATCCTATAGGGATACATGTATTTGGAACTCTAAATCAAACACGGTTTGTGCTAGCTCTTTGAAACTTGACACCATAAAGCAGTTTCAATTCTATCTCTATGGTTTGTTTGCTCTTGATGTAGCCCTAAGCAGAGACTGGCGAGAATCACTTTCATGGAAAGGGCCTGCCAAGCTTCCAAAAAACTACGAGTTGCCTGAAATCTCAGCACACACTTTTTCACCCAATCTTGATGAAACTTTCAGGTAATGATCACTACACCAATCCCACTTGGCTCGCCAAATTTCGTTCTTCTAGGAGAAACCGTTCATTGGCAGTAACCGGTTTCATTGTGAGGTTTCACTCTGTTTTCTCCTATAGGGATACATGTATTTGGAACTCTAAATCAAACACGGTTTGTGCTAGCTATTTGAAACTTGACACCATAAAGCAGTTTCAAGTTCTATCTCTATGGTTTGTTTGCTGTTGATGTAGCCGTAAGCAGAGACTGGCGAGAATCACGTTCATGGAAAGGGCCTGCCAAGCTTCCAAAAAACTACGAGTTGCCTGAAATCTCAGCACACACTTTTTCACCCAATCTTGATGAAACTTTCAGGTAATGATCAGTACACCAATCCCACTTGGCTCGCCAAATTTCGTTCTTCTAGGTGAAACCATTCGTTGGCAGTAACCGGTTTCATTTTGAGGTTTCACTCTGTTTTCTCCTAGAGGGATACATGTATTTGGAACTCTAAATCAAACACGGTTTGTGCTAGCTCTTTGAAACTTGACACCATAAAGCAGTTTCAAGTTCTATCTCTATGGTTTGTTTGTTGTTGATGTAGCCCTAAGCAGAGATTGGCGAGAATCACTTTCATGGAAAGGGCCTGCCAAGCTTCCCAAAAACTACGAGTTGCCTGAAATCTCAGCACACACTTTTTCACCCAATCTTGATGAAACTTTCAGGTAATGATCAGTACACCAATCCCACTTGGCTCGCAAAATTTCCTTCTTCTAGGTGAAACCGTTCGTTGGCAGTAACCGCTTTCATTTTGAGGTTTCACTCTGTTTTCTCCTATAGGGATACATGTATTTGGAACTCTAAATCAAACATGGTTTGTGCTAGCTCTTTGAAACTTGACACCATAAAGCAGTTTCAAGTTCTATCTCTATGGTTTGTTTGCTGTTGATGTAGCCCTAAGCAGAGACTGGCGAGAATCACTTTCATGGAAAGGGCCTGCCAAGCTTCCAAAAAACTACGAGTTGCCTGAAATCTGAGCACACACTTTTTCACCCAATCTTGATGAAACTTTCAGGTCATGATCAGTACACCAATCCCACTTGGCTCGCCAAATTTCGTTCTTCTAGGTGAAACCGTTCGTTGGCAGTAACCGGTCTCATTTGGAGGTTTCACTCTGTTTTCTCCTATAGGGATACATGTATTTGGAACTCTAAATCAAACACGGTTTGTGCTAGCTCTTCGAAACTTGACACCATAAAGCAGTTTCAAGTTCTCTCTTTATGGTGTGTTTGCTGTTGATGTAGCCCTAAGCAGAGACTGGCGAGAATCACTTTCATGAAAAGGGCCTGCCAAGCTTCCAAAAAACTACGAGTTGCCTGAAATCTCAGCACACACTTTTTTACCCAATCTTGATGAAACTTTCAGGTAATGATCAGTACACCAATCCCACTTGGCTCGCCAAATTTCATTCTTCTAGGTGAAACCGTTCGTTGGCAGTAACCGGTTTCATTTTGAGGTTTCACTCTGTTTTCTCCTATAGGGATACATGTATTTGGAACTCTAAATCAAACACGGTTTGTGCTAGCTCTTTGAAACTTGACACCATAAAGCAGTTTCAAGGTCTATCTCTATGGTTTGTTTGCTGTTGATGTAGCCCTATGCAGAGACTGGCGAGAATCACTTTCACGGAAAGGGCCTGCCAAGCTTCCAAAAAACTACGAGTTGCCTCAAATCTCAGCACACACTTTTTCACCCAATCTTGATGAAACTTTCAGGTAATGATCAGTACACCAATCCCACTTGGCTCGCAAAATTTCCTTCTTCTAGGTGAAACCGTTCGTTGGCAGTAACCGCTTTCATTTTGAGGTTTCACTCTGTTTTCTCCTATAGGGATACATGTATTTGGAACTCTAAATCAAACACGGTTTGTGCTAGCTCTTTGAAACTTGACACCATAAAGCAGTTTCAAGTTCTATCTCTATGGTTTGTTTGCTGTTGATGTAGCCCTAAGCAGAGACTGGCGAGAATCACTTTCATGGAAAGGGCCTGCCAAGCTTCCAAAAAACTACGAGTTGCCTGAAATCTCAGCACACACTTTTTCACCCAATCTTGATGAAACTTTCAGGTAATGATCAGTACACCAATCCCACTTGGCTCGCCAAATTTCGTTCTTCTAGGTGAAACCGTTCGTTGGCAGTAACCGGTTTCATTTTGAGGTTTCACTCTGTTTTCTCCTATAGGGATACATGTATTTGGAACTCTAAATCAAACACGGTTTGTGCTAGCTCTTTGAAACTTGACACCATAAAGCAGTTTCAATTCTATCTCTATGGTTTGTTTGCTGTTGATGTAGCCCTAAGCAGAGACTGGCGAGAATCACTTTCATGGAAAGGGCCTGCCAAGCTTCCAAAAAACTACGAGTTGCCTGAAATCTCAGCACACACTTTTTCACCCAATCTTGATGAAACTTTCAGGTAATGATCAGTACACCAATCCCACTTGGCTCGCCAAATTTCGTTCTTCTAGGAGAAACCGTTCATTGGCAGTAACCGGTTTCATTTTGAGGTTTCACTCTGTTTTCTCCTATAGGGATACATGTATTTGGAACTCTAAATCAAACACGGTTTGTGCTAGCTCTTTGAAACTTGACACCATAAAGCAGTTTCAAGTTCTATCTCTATGGTTTGTTTGCTGTTGATGTAGCCGTAAGCAGAGACTGGCGAGAATCACGTTCATGGAAAGGGCCTGCCAAGCTTCCAAAAAACTACGAGTTGCCTGAAATCTCAGCACACACTTTTTCACCCAATCTTGATGAAACTTTCAGGTAATGATCAGTACACCAATCCCACTTGGCTCGCCAAATTTCGTTCTTCTAGGTGAAACCGTTCGTTGGCAGTAACCGGTTTCATTTTGAGGTTTCACTCTGTTTTCTCCTAGAGGGATACATGTATTTGGAACTCTAAATCAAACACGGTTTGTGCTAGCTCTTTGAAACTTGACACCATAAAGCAGTTTCAAGTTCTATCTCTATGGTTTGTTTGTTGTTGATGTAGCCCTAAGCAGAGACTGGCGAGAATCACTTTCATGGAAAGGGCCTGCCAAGCTTCCAAAAAACTACGAGTTGCCTGAAATCTCAGCACACACTTTTTCACCCAATCTGGATGAAACTCTCAGGTAATGATCAGTACACCAATCCCACTTGGCTCACCAAATTTCGTTCTTCTAGGTGAAACCGTTCGTTGGCATTAACCGGTCTCATTTTGAGGTTTCACTCTGTTTTCTCCTATAGGGATACATGTATTTGGAACTCTAAATCAAACACGGTTTGTGCTAGCTCTTTGAAACTTGACACCATAAAGCAGTTTCAAGTTCTATCTCTATGGTTTGTTTGCTGTTGATGTAGCCCTTAGCAGAGACTGGCGAGAATCACTTTCATGGAAAGGGCCTGCCAAGCTTCCAAAAAACTACGAGTTGCCTGAAATCTCAGCACACACTTTTTCACCAAATCTTGATGAAACTTTCAGGTAATGATCAGTACACCAATCCCACTTGGCTCGCCAAATTTCGTTCTTCTAGGTGAAACCGTTCCTTGGCAGTAACCGGTTTCATTTTGAGGTTTCACTCTGTTTTCTCCTATAGGGATACATGTATTTGGAACTCTAAATCAAACACGGTTTGTGCTAGCTCTTTGAAACTTGACACCATAAAGCAGTTTCAAGTTCTATCTCTATGGTTTGTTTGCTGTTGATGTAGCCCTAAGCAGAGACTAGCGAGAATCACTTTCATGGAAAGGGCCTGCAAAGCTTCCAAAAAACTACGAGTTGCCTGAAATCTCAGCACACACTTTTTCACCCAATCTTGATGAAACTTTCAGGTAATGATCAGTACACCAATCCCACTTGGCTCGCCAAATTTCGTTCTTCTAGGTGAAACCGTTCCTTGGCAGTAACCGGTTTCATTTTGAGGTTTCACTCTGTTTTCTCCTATAGGGATACATGTATTTGGAACTCTAAATCAAACACGGTTTGTGCTAGCTCTTTGAAACTTGACACCATAAAGCAGTTTCAAGTTCTATCTCTATGGTTTGTTTGCTGTTGATGTAGCCCTAAGCAGAGACTGGCGAGAATCACTTTCATGGAAAGGGCCTGCCAAGCTTCCAAAAAACTACGAGTTGCCTGAAATCTCACCACACACTTTTTCACCCAATCTTGATGAAACTTTCAGGTAATGATCAGTACACCAATCCCACTTGGCTCGCCAAATTTCCTTCTTCTAGGTGAAACCGTTCGTTGGCAGTAACCGGTTTCATTTGGAGGTTTCACTCTGTTTTCTCCTATAGGGATACATGTATTTGGAACTCTAAATCAAACACGGTTTGTGCTAGCTCTTTGAAACTTGACACAATAAAGCAGTTTCAAGTTCTATCTCTATGGTTTGTTTGCTGTTGTTGTAGCCCTAAGCAGAGACTGGCGAGAATCACTTTCATGGAAAGGGCCTGCCAAGCTTCCAAAAAACTACGAGTTGCCTGCAATCTCAGCACACACTTTTTCACCCAATCTTGATGAAACTTTCAGGTAATGATCAGTACACCAATCCCACTTGGCTCGCCAAATTTCGTTTTTGTAGGTGAAACCGTTCGTTGGCAGTAACCGGTTTCATTTTGAGGTTTCACTCTGTTTTCTCCTATAGGGATACATGTATTTGGAACTCTAAATCAAACACGGTTTGTGCTAGCTCTTTGAAACTTGACAGCATAAAACAGTTTCAAGTTCTATCTCTATGGTTTGTTTGCTGTTGATGTAGCCCTAAGCAGAGACTGGCGAGAATCACTTTCATGGAAAGGGCCTGCCAAGCTTCCAAAAAACTACGAGTTGCCTGAAATCTCAGCACACATTTTTTCACCCAATCTTGATGAAACTTTCAGGTAATGATCATTACACCGATCCTTCTTGGCTCACCAAATTTCGTTCTTCTAGGTTAAACCGTTCATTGGCAGTAACCGGTTTCATTTTGAGGTTTCACTCTGTTTTCTCCTATAGGGATACATGTATTTGGAACTCTAAATCAAACACGGTTTGTGTTAGCTTTTTGAAACTTGACACCATAAAGCAGTTTCAAGTTCTATCTCTATGGTTTGTTTGCTGTTGATGTAGCCCTAAGCAGAGACTGGCGAGAATCACTTTCATGGAAAGGGCCTGCCAAGCTTCCAAAAAACTACGAGTTGCCTGAAATCTCAGCACACACTTTTTCACCCAATCTTGATGAAACTTTCAGGTAATGATCAGTACACCAATCCCACTTGGCTCGCCAAATTTCCTTCTTCTAGGTGAAACCGTTCGTTGGCAGTAACCGGTTTCATTTGGAGGTTTAACTCTGTTTTCTCCTATAGGGATACATGTATTTGGAACTCTAAATCAAACACGGTTTGTGCTAGCTCTTTGAAACTTGACACAATAAAGCAGTTTCAAGTTCTATCTCTATGGTTTGTTTGCTGTTGTTGTAGCCCTAAGCAGAGACTGGCGAGAATCACTTTCATGGAAAGGGCCTGCCACTCTTCCAAAAAACTACGAGTTGCCTGAAATCTCAGCACACACTTTTTCACCAAATCTTGATGAAACTTTCAGGTAATGATCAGTACACCAATCCCACTTGGCTCGCCAAATTTCGTTTTTGTAGGTGAAACCGTTCGTTGGCAGTAACCGGTTTCATTTTGAGGTTTCACTCTGTTTTCTCCTATAGGGATACATGTATTTGGAACTCTAAATCAAACACGGTTTGTGCTAGCTCTTTGAAACTTGACAGCATAAAACAGTTTCAAGTTCTATCTCTATGGTTTGTTTGCTGTTGATGTAGCCCTAAGCAGAGACTGGCGAGAATCACTTTCATGGAAAGGGCCTGCCAAGCTTCCAAAAAACTACGAGTTGCCTGAAATCTCAGCACACATTTTTTCACCCAATCTTGATGAAACTTTCAGGTAATGATCATTACACCGATCCTTCTTGGCTCGCCAAATTTCGTTCTTCTAGGTTAAACCGTTCATTGGCAGTAACCGGTTTCATTTTGAGGTTTCATTCTGTTTTCTCCTATAGGGATACATGTATTTGGAACTCTAAATCAAACACGGTTTGTGTTAGCTTTTTGAAACTTGACACCATAAAGCAGTTTCAAGTTCTATCTCTATGGTTTGTTTGCTGTTGATGTAGCCCTAAGCAGAGACTGGTGAGAATCACTTTCATGGAAAGGGCCTGCCAAGCTTCCAAAAAACTACGAGTTGCCTGAAATCTCAGCACACACTTTTTCACCCAATCTTGATGAAACTTTCAGGTAATGATCAGTACACCAATCCCACTTGGCTCGCCAAATTTCGTTCTTCTAGGTGAAACCGTTCGTTGGCAATAACCGATTTCATTTTGAGGTTTCACTCTGTTTTCTCCTATAGGGATACATGTATTTGGAACTCTAAATCAAACACGGTTTGTGCTAGCTCTTTGAAACTTGACACCATAAAGCAGTTTCAAGTTCTATCTCTATGGTTTGTTTGCTGTTGATGTAGCCCTTAGCAGAGACTGGCGAGAATCACTTTCATGGAAAGGGCCTGCCAACCTTCCAAAAAACTACGAGTTGCCTGAAATCTCAGCACACACTTTTTCACCAAATCTTGATGAAACTTTCAGGTAATGATCAGTACACCAATCCCACTTGGCTCGCCAAATTTCTTTCTTCTAGGTGAAACCGTTCGTTGGCAGTAACCGGTTTCATTTTGAGGTTTCACTCTGTTTTCTCCTATAGGGATACATGTATTTGGAACTCTAAATCAAACACGGTTTGTGCTAGCTCTTTGAAACTTGACACCATAAAGCAGTTTCAAGTTCTATCTCTATGGTTTGTTTGCTGTTGATGTAGCCCTAAGCAGAGACTAGCGAGAATCACTTTCATGGAAAGGGCCTGCGAAGCTTCCAAAAAACTACGAGTTGCCTGAAATCTCAGCACACACTTTTTCACCTAATCTTGATGAAACTTTCAGGTAATGATCAGTACACCAATCCCACTTGGCTCGCCAAACTTCGTTCTTCTAGGTGAAACCGTTCGTTGGCAGTAACCGCTTTCATTTTGAGGTTTCACTCTGTTTTCTCCTATAGGGATACATGTATTTGGAACTCTAAATCAAACACGGTTACTGCTAGCTCTTTGAAACTTGACACCATAAAGCAGTTTCAAGTTCTATCTCTATGGTTTGTTTGCTGTTGATGTAGCCCTAAGCAGAGACTGGCGAGAATCACTTTCATGGAAAGGGCCTGCCAAGCTTCCAAAAAACTACGAGTTTCTTGAAATCTCAGCACACACTTTTTCACCCAATCTTGATGAAACTTTCAGGTAATGATCAGTACACCAATCCCACTTGGCTCGCCAAATTTCGTTCTTCTAGGTGAAACCGTTCGTTGGCAGTAACCGGTTTCATTTTGAGGTTTTACTCTGTTTTCTCCTATAGGGATACATGTATTTGGAACTCTAAATCAAACACGGTTTGTGCTAGCTCATTGAAACTTGACACCATAAAGCAGTTTCAAGTTCTATCTCTATGGTTTGTTTGCTGTTGATGTAGCCCTAAGCAGAGACTGGTGAGAATCACTTTCATGGAAAAGGCCTGCCAAGCTTCCAAAAAACTACGAGTTGCCTGAAATCTCAGCACACACTTTTTCACCCAATCTTGATGAAACTTTCAGGTAATGATCAGTACACCAATCCCACTTGGCTCGCCAAATTTCGTTCTTCTAGGTGAAACCGTTCGTTGGCAGTAACCGGTTTCATTTGGAGGTTTCACTCTTTTTTCTCCTATTTGGATACATGTATTTGGAACTCTAAATCAAACACGGTTTGTGCTAGCTCTTTGAAACTTGACACCATAAAGCAGTTTCAAGTTCTATCTCTATGGTTTGTTTGCTGTTGATGTAGCCCTAAGCAGAGACTGGCGAGAATCACTTTCATGGAAAGGGCCTGCCAAGCTTCCAAAAAACTACGAGTTGCCTGAAATCTCAGCACACACTTTTTCACCCAATCTTGATGAAACTTTCAGGTAATGATCAGTACACCAATCCCACTTGGCTCGCCAAATTTCGTTCTTCTAGGTGAAACCGTTCGTTGGCAGTAACCGGTTTCATTTGGAGGTTTCACTCTGTTTTCTCCTATAGGGATACATGTATTTGGAACTCTAAATCAAACACGGTTTGTGCTAGCTCTTTGAAACTTGACACCATAAAGCAGTTTCAAGTTCTATCTCTATGGTTTGTTTGCTGTTGATGTAGCCCTAAGCAGAGACTGGCGAGAATCACTTTCATGGAAAGGGCCTGCCAATCTTCCAAACAACTACGAGTTGCCTGAAATCTCAGCACACACTTTTTCACCCAATCTTGATGAAACTTTCAGGTAAAGATAAGAACACCAATCCCACTTGGCTCGCCAAATTTCATTCTTCTAGGTGAAACCGTTCGTTGGCAGTAACCGGTTTCATTTGGAGGTTTCACTCTGTTTTCTCCTATAGGGATACATGTATTTGGAACTCTAAATCAAACTCGGTTTGTGCTAGCTCTTTGAAACTTGACACCATAAAGCAGTTTCAAGTTCTATCTCTATGGTTTGTTTGCTGTTGATGTAGCCCTAAGCAGAGACTGGCGAGAATCACTTTCATGGAAAGGGCCTGCCAAGCTTCCAAAAAACTACGAGTTGCCTGAAATCTCAGCACACACTTTTTCACCCAATCTTGATGAAACTTTCAGGTAATTATCAGCACACCAATCCCACTTGGCTCGAAAAATTTCGTTCTTCTAGGTGAAACAGTTCATTGGCAGTAACCGGTTTCATTTTGAGGTTTCACTCTGTTTTCTCCTATAGGGATACATGTATTTGGAACTCTAAATCAAACACGGTTTGTGCTAGCTCTTTGAAACTTGACACCATAAAGCAGTTTCAAGTTCTATCTCTATGGTTTGTTTGCTGTTGATGTAGCCCTAAGCAGAGACTGGCGAGAATCACTTTCATGGAAAGGGCCTGCCAAGCTTCCAAAAAACTACGAGTTGCCTGAAATCTCAGCACACACTTTTTCACCCAATCTTGATGAAACTTTCAGGTAATGATCAGTACACCAATCCCACTTGGCTCGCCAAATTTCTTTCTTCTAGGTGAAACCGTTCGTTGGCAGTAACCGGTTTCATTTTGAGGTTTCACTCTGTTTTCTCCTATAGGGATACATGTATTTGGAACTCTAAATCAAACACGGTTTGTGCTAGCTCTTTGAAACTTGACACCATAAAGCAGTTTCAAGTTCTATCTCAATGGTTTGTTTGCTGTTGATGTAGCCCTAAGCAGAGACAGGCGAGAATCACTTTCATAGAAAGGGCCTGCCAAGCTTCCAAAAAACTACGAGTTGCCTGAAATCTCAGCACACACTTTTTCACCCAATCTTGATGAAACTTTCAGGTAATGATCAGTACACCAATCCCACTTGGCTCGCCAAATTTCGTTCTTCTAGGTGAAACCGTTCGTTGGCAGTAACCGGTTTCATTTGGAGGTTTCACTCTGTTGTCTCCTATAGGGATACATGTATTTGGAACTCTAAATCAAACACGGTTTGTGCTAGCTCTTTGAAACTTGACACCATAAAGCAGTTTCAAGTTCTATCTCTATTGTTTGTTTGCTGTTGATGTAGCCCTAAGCAGAGACTGGCGAGAATCACTTTCATGGAAAGGGCCTGCCAAGCTTCCAAAAAACTACGAGTTGCCTGAAATCTCAGCACACACTTTTTCACCCAATCTTGATGAAACTTTCAGGTAATGATCAGTACACCAATCCCACTTGGCTCGCCAAATTTCGTTCTTGTAGGTGAAACTGTTCGTTGGCAGTAACTGGTTTCATTTTGAGGTTTCACTCTGTTTTCTCCTATAGGGATACATGTATTTGGAACTCTAAATCAAACACGGTTTGTGCTAGCTCTTTGAAACTTGACACCATAAAGCAGTTTCAAGTTCTATCTCTATGGTTTGTTTGCTGTTGATGTAGCCCTAAGCAGAGAATGGCGAGAATCACTTTCATGGAAAGGGCCTGCCAAGCTTTCAAAAAACTACGAGTTGCCTGAAATCTCAGCACACACTTTTTCACCCAATCTTGATGAAACTTTCAGGTAATGATCAGTACACCAATCCCACTTGGCTCGCCAAATTTCGTTCTTGTAGGTGAAACCGTTCGTTGGCAGTAACCGGTTTCATTTTGAGGTTTCACTCTGTTTTCTCCTATAGGGATACATGTATTTGGAACTCTAAATCAAACACGGTTTGTGCTAGCTCTTTGAAACTTGACACCATAAAGCAGTTTCAAGTTCTATCTCTATGGTTTGTTTGCTGTTGATGTAGCCCTAAGCAGAGACTGGCGAGAATCATTTTCATGGAAAGGGCCTGCCAAGCTTCCAAAAAACTACGAGTTGCCTGAAATCTCAGCACACATTTTTTCACCCAATCTTGATGAAACTTTCAGGTAATGATCAGTACACCAATCCCACTTGGCTCGCCAAATCTCGTTCTTCTAGGTGAAACCGTTCGTTGGCAGTAACCGGTTTCATTTGGAGGTTTCACTCTGTTTTCTCCTATAGGGATACATGTATTTGGAACTCTAAATCAAACACGGTTTGTGCTAGCTCTTTGAAACTTGACACCATAAAGCAGTTTCAAGTTCTATCTCTATGGTTTGTTTGCTGTTGATGTAGCCCTAAGCAGAGTCTGGCGAGAATCACTTTCATGGAAAGGGCCTGCCAAGCTTCCAAAAAACTACGAGTTGCCTGAAATCTCAGCACACACATTTTCACCCAATCTTGATGAAACTTTCAGGTAATGATCAGTACACCAATCCCACTTGGCTCGCCAAATCTCGTTCTTCTAGGTGAAACCGTTCGTTGGCAGTAACCGGTTTCATTTTGAGGTTTCACTCTGTTTTCTCCTATAGGGATACATGTATTTGGAACTCTAAATCAAACATGGTTTGTGCTAGCTCTTTGAAACTTGACACCATAAAGCAGTTTCAAGTTCTATCTCTATTGTTTGTTTGCTGTTGATGTAGCCCTAAGCAGAGACTGGCGAGAATCACGTTCATGGAAAGGGCCTGCCAAGCTTCCAAAAAACTACGAGTTGCCTGAAATCTCAGCACACACTTTTTCACCCAATCTTGATGAAACTTTCAGGTAATGATCAGTACACCAATCCCACTTGGCTCGCCAAATTTCGTTCTAGGTGAAACCGTTCGTTGGCAGTAACCGGTTTCATTTTGAGGTTTCACTCTGTTTTCTCCTATAGGGATACATGTATTTGGAACTCTAAATCAAACATGGTTTGTGCTAGCTCTTTGAAACTTGACACCATAAAGCAGTTTCAAGTTCTATCTCTATGGTTTGTTTGCTGTTGATGTAGCCCTAAGCAGAGACTGGCGAGAATCACTTTCATGGAAAGGGCCTGCCAAGCTTCCAAAAAACTACGAGTTGCCTGAAATCTCAGCACACACTTTTTCACCCAATCTTGATGAAACTTTCAGGTAATGATCAGTACACCAATCCCACTTGGCTCGCCAAATTTCGTTCTTCTAGGTGAAACCGTTCTTTGGCAGTAACCGGTTTCATTTTGAGGTTTCACTCTGTTTTCTCCTATAGGGATACATGTATTTGGAACTCTAAATCAAACACGGTTTGTGCTAGCTCTTTGAAACTTGACACCATAAAGCAGTTTCAAGTTCTATCTCTATGGTTTGTTTGCTGTTGATGTAGCCCTAAGCAGAGACTGGCGAAAATCACTTTCATGGAAAGGGCCTCCCAAGCTTCCAAAAAACTACGAGTTGCCTGAAATCTCAGCACACACTTTTTCACCCAATCTTGATGAAACTTTCAGGTAATGATCAGTACACCAATCCCACTTGGCTCGCCAAATTTCGTTCTTCTAGGTGAAACCGTTCTTTGGCAGTAACCGGTTTCATTTTGAGGTTTCACTCTGTTTTCTCCTATAGGGATACATGTATTTGGAACTCTAAATCAAACACGGTTTGTGCTAGCTCTTTGAAACTTGACACCATAAAGCAGTTTCAAGTTCTATCTCTATGGTTTGTTTGCTGTTGATGTAGCCCTAAGCAGAGACTGGCGAAAATCACTTTCATGGAAAGGGCCTCCCAAGCTTCCAAAAAACTACGAGTTGCCTGAAATCTCAGCACACACTTTTTCTCCCAATCTTGATGAAACTTTCAGGTAATGATCAGTACACCAATCCCACTTGGCTCGCCAAATTTCGTTCTTCTAGGTGAAACCGTTCGTTGGCAGTAACCGGTTTCATTTTGAGGTTTCACTCTGTTTTCTCCTATAGGGATACATGTATTTGGAACTCTAAATCAAACACGGTTTGTGCTAGCTTTTTGAAACTTGACACCATAAAGCAGTTTCAAGTTCTATCTCTATGGTTTGTTTGCTGTTGATGTAGCCCTAAGCAGAGACTGGCGACAATCACTTTCATGGAAAGGGCCTGCCAAGCTTCCAAAAAACTACGAGTTGCCTGAAATCTCAGCACACACTTTTTCACCCAATCTTGATGAAACTTTCAGGTAATGATCAGTACACCAATCCCACTTGGCTCGCCAAATCTCGTTCTTCTAGGTGAAACCGTTCGTTGGCAGTAACCGGTTTCATTTTGAGGTTTCACTCTGTTTTCTCCTATAGGGATACATGTATTTGGAACTCTAAATCAAACACGGTTTGTGCTAGCTCTTTGAAACTTGACACCATAAAGCAGTTTCAGGTTCTATCTCTATGGTTTGTTTGCTGTTGATGTAGCCCTAAGCAGAGACTGGCGAGAATCACGTTCATGGAAAGGGCCTGCCAAGCTTCCAAAAAACTACGAGTTGCCTGAAATCTCAGCACACACTTTTTCACCCAATCTTGATGAAACTTTCAGGTCATGATCAGTACACCAATCCAACTTGGCTCGCCAAATTTCGTTCTTCTAGGTGAAACCGTTCGTTGGCAGTAACCGGTTTCATTTTGAGGTTTCACTCTGTTTTCTCCTATAGGGATACATGTATTTGGAACTCTAAATCAAACACATTTTGTGCTAGCTCTTTGAAACTTGACACAATAAAGCAGTTTCAAGTTCTATCTCTATGGTTTGTTTGCTGTTGATGTAGCCCTAAGCAGAGACTGGCGAGAATCACTTTCATGGAAAGGGCCTGCCAAGCTTCCAAAAAACTACGAGTTGCCGGAAATCTCAGCACACACTTTTTCACCCAATCTTGATGAAACTTTCAGGTAATGATCAGTACACCAATCCCACTTGGCTCGCCAAATTTCGTTCTTCTAGGTGAAACCGTTCGTTGGCAGTAACCGGTTTCATTTTGAGGTTTCACTCTGTTTTCTCCTATAGGGATACATGTATTTGGAACCTTAAATCAAACATGGTTTGTGCTAGCTCTTTGAAACTTGACACCATAAAGCAGTTTCAAGTTCTATCTCTATGGTTTGTTTGCTGTTGATGTAGCCCTAAGCAGAGACTGGCGAGAATCACTTTCATGGAAAGGGCCTGCCAAGCTTCCAAAAAACTACGAGTTGCCTGAAATCTCAGCACACACTTTTTCACCCAATCTTGATGAAACTTTCAGGTCATGATCAGTACACCAATCCCACTTGGCTCGCCAAATTTCGTTCTTCTAGGTGAAACCGTTCTTTGGCAGTAACCGGTTTCATTTTGAGGTTTCACTCTGTTTTCTCCTATAGGGATACATGTATTTGGAACTCTAAATCAAACACGGTTTGTGCTAGCTCTTTGAAACTTGACACCATAAAGCAGTTTCAAGTTCTATCTCTATGGTTTGTTTGCTGTTGATGTAGCCCTAAGCAGAGACTGGCGAAAATCACTTTCATGGAAAGGGCCTGCCAAGCTTCCAAACAACTACGAGTTGCCTGAAATCTCAGCACACACTTTTTCACCCAATCTTGATGAAACTTTCAGGTAATGATCAGTACACCAATCCCACTTGGCTCGCCAAATTTCGTTCTTCTAGGTGAAACCGTTCGTTGGCAGTAACCGGTTTCATTTTGAGGTTTCACTCTGTTTTCTCCTATAGGGATACATGTATTTGGAACTCTAAATCAAACACGGTTTGTGCTAGCTCTTTGAAACTTGACACCATAAAGCAGTTTCAAGTTCTATCTCTATGGTTTGTTTGCTGTTGATGTAGCCCTAAGCAGAGACTGGCGAGAATCACTTTAATGGAAAGGGCCTGCCAAGCCCTTTTTTGGAAAAAAAACTACGAGTTGCCTGAAATCTCAGCACACACTTTTTCACCCAATCTTGATGAAACTTTCAGGTAATGATCAGTACACCAATCCCACTTGGCTCGCCAAATCTCGTTCTTCTAGGTGAAACCGTTCGTTGGCAGTAACCGGTTTCATTTTGAGGTTTCACTCTGTTTTCTCCTATAGGGATACATGTATTTGGAACTCTAAATCAAACACGGTTTGTGCTAGCTCTTTGAAACTTGACACCATAAAGCAGTTTCAGGTTCTATCTCTATGGTTTGTTTGCTGTTGATGTAGCCCTAAGCAGAGACTGGCGAGAATCACGTTCATGGAAAGGGCCTGCCAAGCTTCCAAAAAACTACGAGTTGCCTGAAATCTCAGCACACACTTTTTCACCCAATCTTGATGAAACTTTCAGGTCATGATCAGTACACCAATCCAACTTGGCTCGCCAAATTTCGTTCTTCTAGGTGAAACCGTTCGTTGGCAGTAACCGGTTTCATTTTGAGGTTTCACTCTGTTTTCTCCTATAGGGATACATGTATTTGGAACTCTAAATCAAACACGGTTTGTGCTAGCTCTTTGAAACTTGACACCATAAAGCAGTTTCAAGTTCTATCTCTATGGTTTGTTTGCTGTTGATGTAGCCCTAAGCAGAGACTGGCGAGAATCACTTTCATGGAAAGGGCCTGCCAAGCTTCCAAAAAACTACGAGTTGCCTGAAATCTCAGCACACACTTTTTTCACCCAATCTTGATGAAACTTTCAGGTAATGATCAGTACACCAATCCCACTTGGCTCGCCAAATTTCTTTCTTCTAGGTGAAACGTTCGTTGGCAGTAACCGGTTTCATTTTGAGGTTTCACTCTGTTTTCTCCTATAGGGATACATGTATTTGGAACTCTAAATCAAACACGGTTTGTGCTAGCTCTTTGAAACTTGACACCATGAAGCAGTTTCAAGTTCTATCTCTATGGTTTGTTTGCTCTTGATGTAGCCCTAAGCAGAGACTGGCGAGAATCACTTTCATGGAAAGGGCCTGCCAAGCTTCCAAAAAACTACGAGTTGCCTGAAATCTCAGCACACACTTTTTCACCCAATCTTGATGAAACTTTCAGGTAATGATCAGTACACCAATTCCACTTGGCTCACCAAATTCGTTCTTCTAGGTGAAACCGTTCGTTGGCAGTAACCGGTTTCATTTTGAGGTTTCACTCTGTTTTCTCCTATAGGGATAACATGTATTTGGAACTCTAAATCAAACACGGTTTGTGCTAGCTCTTTGAAACTTGACACAATAAAGCAGTTTCAAGTTCTATCTCTATGGTTTGTTTGCTGTTGATGTAGCCCTAAGCAGAGACTGGCGAGAATCACTTTCATGGAAAGGGCCTGCCAAGCTTCCAAAAAACTACGAGTTGCCGGAAATCTCAGCACACACTTTTTCACCCAATCTTGATGAAACTTTCAGGTAATGATCAGTACACCAATCCCACTTGGCTCGCCAAATTTCGTTCTTCTAGGTGAAACCGTTCGTTGGCAGTAACCGGTTTCATTTTGAGGTTTCACTCTGTTTTCTCCTATAGGGATACATGTATTTGGAACCTTAAATCAAACACGGTTTGTGCTAGCTCTTTGAAACTTGACACCATAAAGCAGTTTCAAGTTCTATCTCTATGGTTTGTTTGCTGTTGATGTAGCCCTAAGCAGAGACTGGCGAGAATCACTTTCATGGAAAGGGCCTGCCAAGCTTCCAAAAAACTACGAGTTGCCTGAAATCTCAGCACACACTTTTTCACCCAATCTTGATGAAACTTTCAGGTAATGATCAGTACACCAATCCCACTTGGCTCGCCAAATTTTCGTTCTTCTAGGTGAAACCGTTTGTTGGCAGTAACCGGTTTCATTTTGAGGTTTCACTCTGTTTTCTCCTATAGGGATACATGTATTTGGAACTCTAAATCAAACACGGTTTGTGTTAGCTCTTTGAAACTTGACACCATAAAGCAGTTTCAAGTTCTATCTCTATGGTTTGTTTGCTGTTGATGTAGCCCTAAGCAGAGACTGGCGAGAATCACTTTCATGGAAAGGGCCTGCCAAGCTTCCAAAAACTACGAGTTGCCTGAAATCTCAGCACACACTTTTCACCCAATCTTGATGAAACTTTCAGGTAATGATCAGTACACCAATCCCACTTGGCTCGCCAAATCTCATTCTTCTAGGTGAAACCGTTCCTTGGCAGTAACCGGTTTCATTTTGAGGTTTCACTCTGTTTTCTCCTATAGGGATACATGTATTTGGAACTCTAAATCAAACACGGTTTGTGCTAGCTCTTTGAAACTTGACACCATAAAGCAGTTTCAGGTTCTATCTCTATGGTTTGTTTGCTGTTGATGTAGCCCTAAGCAGGACTGCGAGAATCACGTTCATGGAAAGGGCCTGCCAAGCTTCCAAAAAACTACGAGTTGCCTGAAATCTCAGCACACACTTTTTCACCCAATCTTGATGAAACTTTCAGGTCATGATCAGTACACCAATCCCACTTGGCTCGCCAAATTTCGTTCTTCTATGTGAAACCGTTCGTTGGCAGTAACCGGTTTCATTTTGAGGTTTCACTCTGTTTTCTCCTATAGGGATACATGTATTTGGAACTCTAAATCAAACACGGTTTGTGCTAGCTCTTTGAAACTTGACACCATAAAGCAGTTTCAAGTTCTATCTCTATGGTTTGTTTGCTGTTGATGTAGCCCTAAGCAGAGACTGGCGAGAATCACTTTCATGGAAAGGCCTGCCAAGCTTCAAAAAACTACGAGTTTGCCTGAAATCTCAGCACACACTTTTTTCACCCAATCTTGATGAAACTTTCAGGTAATGATCAGTACACCAATCCCACTTGGCTCGCCAAATTTCTTTCTTCTAGGTGAAACCGTTCGTTGGCAGTAACCGGTTTCATTTTGAGGTTTCACTCTGTTTTCTCCTATAGGGATACATGTATTTGGAACTCTAAATCAAACACGGTTTGTGCTAGCTCTTTGAAACTTGACACCATGAAGCAGTTTCAAGTTCTATCTCTATGGTTTGTTTGCTCTTGATGTAGCCCTAAGCAGAGACTGGCGAGAATCACTTTCATGGAAAGGGCCTGCCAAGCTTCCAAAAAACTACGAGTTGCCTGAAATCTCAGCACACACTTTTTCACCCAATCTTGATGAAACTTTCAGGTAATGATCAGTACACCAATCCCACTTGGCTCACCAAATTCGTTCTTCTAGGTGAAACCGTTCGTTGGCAGTAACCGGTTTCATTTTGAGGTTTCACTCTGTTTTCTCCTATAGGGATACATGTATTTGGAACTCTAAATCAAACACGGTTTGTGCTAGCTCTTTGAAACTTGACACCATAAAGCAGTTTCAAGTTCTATCTCTATGGTTTGTTTGCTGTTGATGTAGCCCTAAGCAGAGACTGGCGAGAATCACTTTCATGGAAAGGGGCCTGCCAAGCTTCCAAAAAACTACGAGTTGCCGGAAATCTCAGCACACACTTTTTCACCCAATCTTGATGAAACTTTCAGGTAATGATCAGTACACCAATCCCACTTGGCTCGCAAACTTTCCTTCTTCTAGGTGAAACCGTTCGTTGGCAGTAACCGCTTTCATTTTGAGGTTTCACTCTGTTTTCTCCTATAGGGATACATGTATTTGGAACTCTAAATCAAACACGGTTTGTGCTAGCTCTTTGAAACTTGACACCATAAAGCAGTTTCAAGTTCTATCTCTATGGTTTGTTTGCTGTTGATGTAGCCCTAAGCAGAGACTGGCGAGATCACTTTCATGGAAAGGGCCTGCCAAGCTTCCAAAAAACTACGAGTTGCCGGAAATCTCAGCACACACTTTTTCACCCAATCTTGATGAAACTTTCAGGTAATGATCAGTACACCAATCCCACTTGGCTCGCCAAATTTCGTTCTTCTAGGTGAAACCGTTCGTTGGCAGTAACCGGTTTCATTTGGAGGTTTCACTCTGTTTTCTCACTATAGGGATACATGTATTTGGAACTCTAAATCAAACACCGTTTGTGTTAGCTCTTTGAAACTTGACACCATAAAGCAGTTTCAAGTTCTATCTCTATGGTTTGTTTGCTGTTGATGTAGCCCTAAGCAGAGACTGGCGAGAATCACTTTCATGGGAAAGGGCCTGCCAAGCTTCCAAAAAACTACGAGTTGCCTGAAATCTCAGCACACACTTTTTCACCCAATCTTGATGAAACTTTCAGGTAATGATCAGTACACCAATCCCACTTGGCTCGCCAAATCTCGTTCTTCTAGGTGAAACCGTTCGTTTGGCAGTAACCGGTTTTCATTTTTTGAGGTTTCACTCTCTGTTTTTCTTCCTATAGGGGA
>NW_027524173.1:0-35085 GCF_052094955.1 Ictidomys tridecemlineatus | reverse complement strand
CAGAGACTGGCGAGAAACACTTTCATGGAAAGGGCCTGCCAAGCTTCCAAAAAACTACGAGTTGCCTGAAATCTCAGCACACACTTTTTCACCCAATCTTGATGAAACTTTCAGGTAATGATAAGTACACCAATCCCACTTGGCTCGCCAAATTTCGTTCTTCTAGGTTAAACCGTTCGTTGGCAGTAACCGGTTTCATTTTGAGGTTTCACTCTGTTTTCTCCCATAGGGATACATGTATTTGGAACTCTAAATCAAACACGGTTTGTGCTAGCTCTTTGAAACTTGACACAATAAAGCAGTTTCAAGTTCTATCTCTATGGTTTGTTTGCTGTTGATGTAGCCCTAAGCAGAGACTGGCGAGGATCACTTTCATGGAAAGGGCTTGCCAAGCTTCCAAAAAACTACGAGTTGCCTGAAATCTCCGCACACACTTTTTCACCCAAAATTGATGAAACTTTCAGGTAATGATCAGTACACCAATCCCACTTGGCTCGCCAAATTTCGATCTTCTAGTTAAACCGTTCGTTGGCAGTAACCGGTTTCATTTTGAGGTTTCACTGTTTTCTCCTATAGGGATACATGTATTTGGAACTCTAAATCAAACACGGTTTGTGCTAGCTCTTTGAAACTTGACACAATAAAGCAGTTTTGCTGTTGATGTAGCCCTAAGCAGAGACTGGCGAGAATCACTTTCATGGAAATGGCCTGCCAAGCTTCCAAAAAATTACCAGTTGCCTGAAATCTCAGCACACACTTTTTCACCCAATCTTGATGAAACTTTCAGGTAATGATCAGTACACCAATCCCACTTGGCTCGCCAAATTTCGTTTTTCTTGGTTAAACCGTTCGTTGGCAGTAACCGGTTTCATTTTGAGGTTTCACTCTGTTTTCTCCTATAGGGATACATGTATTTGGAACTCTAAATCAAACGCGGTTTGTGCTAGCTCTTTGAAACTTGACACAATAAAGCAGTTTCAAGTTCTATCTCTATGGTTTCTGTGCTGTTGATGTAGCCCTAAGCAGAGACTGGCGAGAAACACTTTCATGGAAAGGGCCTGCCAAGCTTCCAAAAAACTACAAGTTGCCTGAAATCTCAGCACACACTTTTTCACCCAATCTTGATGAAACTTTCAGGTAATGATAAGTACACCAATCCCACTTGGCTCGCCAAATTTCGTTCTTCTAGGTTAAACCGTTCGTTGGCAGTAACCGGTTTCATTTTGAGGTTTCACTCTGTTTTCTCCCATAGGGTTACATGTATTTGGAACTCTAAATCAAACACGGTTTGTGCTAGCTCTTTGAAACTTGACACAATAAAGCAGTTTCAAGTTCTATCTCTATGGTTTGTTTGATGTTGATGTAGCCCTAAGCAGAGACTGGCGAGGATCACTTTCATGGAAAGGGCCTGCCAAGCTTCCAAAAAACTACGAGTTGCCTGAAATCTCAGCACACACTTTTTCACCCAATCTTGATGAAACTTTCAGGTAATGATCAGTACACCAATCCCACTTGGCTCGCCAAATTTCGATCTTCTAGTTAAACCGTTCGTTGGCAGTAACCGGTTTCATTTTGAGGTTTCACTGTTTTCTCCTATAGGGATACATATATTTGGAACTCTAAATCAAACACGGTTTGTGCTAGCTCTTTGAAACTTGACACAATAAAGCAGTTTCAAGTTCTATCTCTATGGTTTGTTTGCTGTTGATGTAGCCCTAAGCAGAGACTGGCGAGAATCACTTTCATGGAAAGGGCCTGCCAAGCTTCCAAAAAACTACGAGTTGCCTGAAATCTCAGCACACACTTTTTCACCCAATCTTGATGAAACTTTCAGGTAATGATCAGTACACCAATCCCACTTGGCTCACAAATTTCGTTCTTCTAGGTTAAACCGTTCGTTAGCAGTAACCGGTTTCATTTTGAGGTTTCACTCTGTTTTCTCCTATAGGGATACATGTATTTGGAAATCTAAATCAAACACGGTTTGTGCTAGCTCTTTGAAACTTGACACAATAAAGCAGTTTCAAGATCTATCTTTATGGTTTGTTTGCTGTTGATGTAGCCCTAAGCAGAGACTGGCGAGAATCACTTTCATGGAAAGGGCCTGCCAAGCTTCCAAAAAGCTATGAGTTGCCTGAAATCTCAGCACACACTTTTTCAACCAATCTTGATGAGACTTTCAGGTAATGATCAGTACACCAATCCCACTTGGCTCACCAAATTTCGTTCTTCTAGGTTAAACCGTTCATTAGCAGTAACCGGTTTCATTTTGAGGTTTCACTCTGCTTTCTCCTATAGGGATACATGTATTTGGAACTCTAAATCAAACGCGGTGTGTGCTAGCTCTTTGAAACTTGACACAATAAAGCAGTTTCAAGTTCTATCTCTATGGTTTGTTTGCTGTTGATGTAGCCCTAAGCAGAGACTGGCGAGAATCACTTTCATGGAAAGGGCCTGCCAAGCTTCCAAAAAACTACGAGTTGCCTGAAATCTCAGCACACACTTTTTCACCCAATCTTGATGAAACTTTCAGGTAATGATCAGTACAACAATCCCACTTGGCTCGCCAAATTTCGTTCTTCTAGGTTAAACCGTTCGTTGGCAGTAACCGGTTTCATTTTGAGGTTTCACTCTGTTTTGTCCCATAGGTTACATGTATTTGGAACTCTAAATCAAACACGGTTTGTGCTAGCTCTTTGAAACTTGACACAATAAAGCAGTTTCAAGTTCTATCTCTATGGTTTGTTTGCTGTTAATGTAGCCCTAAGCAGAGACTGGCGAGAATCACTTTCATGGAAAGGGCCTGCCAAGCTTCCAAAAAACTACAAGTTGCCTGAAATCTCAGCACACACTTTTTCACCCAATCTTGATGAAACTTTTAGGTAATGATCAGTACACCAATCCCACTTGGCTCGCCAAATTTCGTTCTTCTAGGTTAAACGGTTCATTTGCAGTAACCGGTTTCATTTTGAGGTTTCACTCTGTTTTCTCCTATAGGGATGCATGTATTTTGAAGTGTAAATCAAACGCGGTTTGTGCTAGCTCTTTGAAACTTGACACAATAAAGCAGTTTCAAGTTCCATGTCCATGGTTTGTTTGCTGTTGATGTAGCCCTAAGCAGAGACTGGCAAGAATCAGTTTCATGGAAAGGGCCTGCCAAGCTTCCAAAAAACTACGAGTTGCCTGAAATCTCAGCACACACTTTTTCAACCAATCTTGATGAAACTTTCAGGTAATGATCAGTACACCAATCCCACTTGGCTCGCCAAATTTCGTTCTTCTAGGTTAAACCGTTCATTTGCAGTAACCGGTTTCATTTTGAGGTTTCACTCTGTTTTCTCCTATAGGGATACATGTATTTGGAAGTGTAAATCAAACGCGGTTTGTGCTAGGTCTTTGAAACTTGACACAATAAAACAGTTTCACGTTCCATGTCCATGGTTTGTTTGCTATTGATGTAGCCCTAACCAGAGACTGGCGAGAATCACTTTCATGGAAAGGGCCTGCCAAGCTTCCAAAAACTACGAGTTTCCTGAAATCTCAGCACACACTTTTTCACCCAATCTTGATGAAACTTTCAGGTAATGATCAGTACACCAATCCCACTTGGCTCGCCAAATTTTGTTCTTCTAGGTTAAACCATTCGTTGGCAGTAAACGGTTTCATTTTGAGGTTTCACTCTGTTTTCTCCAAAGGGATACATGTATTTGGAACTCTAAATCAAACACGGTTTGTGCTAGCTCTTTGAAACTTGACACAATAAAGCAGTTTTGCTGTTGATGTAGCCCTAAGCAGAGACTGGCGAGAATCACTTTCATGGAAATGGCCTGCCAAGCTTCCAAAAAATTACCAGTTTCCTGAAATCTCAGCACACACTTTTTCACCCAATCTTGATGAAACTTTCAGGTAATGATCAGTACACCAATCCCACTTGGCTCGCCAAATTTCGTTTTTCTTGGTTAAACCGTTCGTTGGCAGTAACCGGTTTCATTTTGAGGTTTCACTCTGTTTTCTCCTATAGGGATACATGTATTTGGAACTCTAAATCAAACGCGGTTTGTGCTAGCTCTTTGAAACTTGACACAATAAAGCAGTTTCAAGTTCTGTCTCTATGGTTTCTGTGCTGTTGATGTAGCCCTAAGCAGAGACTGGCGAGAAACACTTTCATGGAAAGGGCCTGCCAAGCTTCCAAAAAACTACGAGTTGCCTGAAATCTCAGCACACACTTTTTCACCCAATCTTGATGAAACTTTCAGGTAATGATCAGTACACCAATCCCACTTGGCTCGCCAAATTTCGATCTTCTAGTTAAACCGTTCGTTGGCAGTAACCGGTTTCATTTTGAGGTTTCACTGTTTTCTCTTATAGGGATACATGTATTTGGAACTCTAAATTAAACACGGTTTGTGCTAGCTCTTTGAAACTTGACACAATAAAGCAGTTTCAAGTTCTATCTCTATGGTTTGTTTGCTGTTGATGTAGCCCTAAGCAGAGACTGGCGAGAATCACTTTCATGGGAAGGGCCTGCCAAGCTTCCAAAAACTACGAGTTGCCTGAAATCTCAGCACACACTTTTTCACCCAATCTTGATGAAACTTTCAGGTAATGATCAGTACACCAATCCCACTTGGCTCACCAAATTTCGTTCTTCTAGGTTAAACCGTTCGTTAGCAGTAACCGGTTTCATTTTGAGGTTTCACTCTGTTTTCTCCTATAGGGATACATGTATTTGGAACTCTAAAACAAACACGGTTTGTGCTAGCTCTTTGAAACTTGACACAATAAAGCAGTTTCAAGATCTATCTCTATGGTTTGTTTGCTGTTGATGTAGCCCTAAGCAGAGACTGGCGAGAATCACTTTCATGGAAAGGGCCTGCCAAGCTTCCAAAAAGCTATGAGTTGCCTGAAATCTCAGCACACACTTTTTCACCCAATCTTGATGAAACTTTCAGGTAATGATCAGTACACCAATCCCACTTGGCTCACCAAATTTCGTTCTTCTAGGTTAAACCGTTCATTAGCAGTAACCGGTTTCATTTTGATGTTTCACTCTGCTTTCTCCTATAGGGATACATGTATTTGGAACTCTAAATCAAACACGGTTTGTGCTAGCTCTTTGAAACTTGACACAATAAAGCAGTTTCAAGTTCTATCTCTATGGTTTGTTTGCTGTTGATGTAGCCCTAAGCAGAGACTGGCGAGAATCACTTTCATGGAAAGGGCCTGCCAAGCTTCCAAAAAACTACGAGTTGCCTGAAATCTCAGCACACACTTTTTCACCCAATCTTGATGAAACTTTCAGGTAATGATCAGTACAACAATCCCACTTGGCTCGCCAAATTTCGTTCTTCTAGGTTAAACCGTTCGTTGGCAGTAACCGGTTTCATTTTGAGGTTTCACTCTGTTTTGTCCCATAGGTTACATGTATTTGGAACTCTAAATCAAACACGGTTTGTGCTAGCTCTTTGAAACTTGACACAATAAAGCAGTTTCAAGTTCTATCTCTATGGTTTGTTTGCTGTTAATGTAGCCCTAAGCAGAGAAAGGCGAGAATCACTTTCATGGAAAGGGCCTGCCAAGCTTCCAAAAAACTACAAGTTGCCTGAAATCTCAGCACACACTTTTTCACCCAATCTTGATGAAACTTTTAGGTAATGATCAGTACACCAATCCCACTTGGCTCGCCAAATTTCGTTCTTCTAGGTTAAACGGTTCATTTGCAGTAACCGGTTTCATTTTGAGGTTTCACTCTGTTTTCTCCTATAGGGATGCATGTATTTGGAAGTGTAAATCAAACGCGGTTTGTGCTAGCTCTTTGAAACTTGACACAATAAAGCAGTTTCAAGTTCCATGTCCATGGTTTGTTTGCTGTTGATGTAGCCCTAAGCAGAGACTGGCGAGAATCACTTTCATGGAAAGGGCCTGCCAAGCTTCCAAAAAACTACGAGTTTCCTGAAATCTCAGCACACACTTTTTCAACCAATCTTGATGAAACTTTCAGGTAATGATCAGTACACCAATCCCACTTTGCTCGCCAAATTTCGTTCTTCTAGGTTAAACCATTCGTTGGCAGTAACTGGTTTCATTTTGAGGTTTCACTCTGTTTTCTCCTAAAGGGATACATGTATTTGGAACTCTAAATCAAACGCGGTTTGTGCTAGCTCTTTGAAACTTGACACAATAAAGCAGTTTCAAGTTCTATCTCTATGGTTTGTTTGCTGTTGATGTAGCCCTAAGCAGAGACTGGCGAGAATCACTTTCATGGAAAGGGCCTGCCAAGCTTCCAAAAAACTACGAGTTGCCTGAAATCTCAGCACACACTTTTTCACCCAATCTTGATGAAATTTTCAGGTAATGATCAGTACACCAATCCCACTTGGCTCGCCAAGTTTCCTTCTTCTAGGTTAAACCGTTCGTTGGCAGTAACCGGTTTCATTTTGAGGTTTCACTCTGTTTTCTCCCATAGGGATACATGTATTTGGAACTCTAAATCAAACACGGTTTGTGCTAGCTCTTTTAAACTTGACACAATAAAGCAGTTTCAAGTTCTATCTCTATGGTTTGTTTGCTGTTGATGTAGCCCTAAGCAGAGACTGGCGAGAATCACTTTCATGGAAAGGGCCTGCCAAGCTTCCAAAAAACTACGAGTTGCCTGAAATCTCAGCACACACTTTTTCACCCAATCTTGATGAAACTTTCAGGTAATGATCAGTACACCAATCCCACTTGGCTCGCCAAATTTCGTTCTTCTAGGTTAAACCGTTCGTTGGCAGTAACCGGTTTCATTTTGAGGTTTCACTCTGTTTTCTCCTATAGGGATACATGTATTTGGAACTCTAAAACAAACACGGTTTGTGCTATCTCTTTGAAACTTGACACAATAAAGCGGTTTCAACTTCTATCTCTATGGTTTCTTTGCTGTTGATGTAGCCCTAAGCAGAGACTGGCGAGAATCACTTTCATGGAAAGGGCCTTCCAAGCTTCCAAAAAACTTCGAGTTGCCTGAAATCTCAGGAGACACTTTTTCACCCAATCTTGATGATACTATCAGGTAATGATCAGTACACCAATCCCACTTGGCTTTCCAAATTTTGTTCTTCTAGGTTAAACCGTTCGTTGGCAGTAACCGGTTTCATTTTGAGGTTTCACTCTGTTTTCTCCTATAGGGATACATGTATTTGGAACTCTAAATCAAACACGGTTTGTGCTAGCTCTTTGAAACTTGACACAATAAAGCAGTTTCAAGTTCTATCTCTATGGTTTGTTTGCTGTTGATGTAGCCCTAAGCAGAGACTGGCGAGAATCACTTTCATGGAAAGGGCCTGCCAAGCTTCCAAAAAACTACGAGTTGCCTGAAATCTCAGCACACACTTTTTCACCCAATCTTGATGAAACTTTCAGGTAATGATCAGTACACCAATCCCACTTGGCTCGCCAAATTTCGTTCTTCTAGGTTAAACCGTTCGTTGGCAGTAACCGGTTTCATTTTGAGGTTTCACTCTGTTTTCTCCTATAGGGATACATGTATTTGGAACTCTAAATCAAACACAGTTTGTGCTAGCTCTTTGAAACTTGACACAATAAAGCGGTTTCAAGTTCTATTTCTATGATTTGTTTGCTGTGATGTAGCCCTAAGCAGAGACTGGCGAGGATCACTTTCATGGAAAGGGCCTGCCAAGCTTCTAAAAAACTACGAGTTGCCTGAAATCTCAGCACACACTTTTTCACCCAATCTTGATGAAACTTTTAGGTAATGATCAGTACACCAATCCCACTTGGATCGCCAAATTTCGTTCTTCTAAGTTAAACTGTTCATTGGCAGTAACCGGTTTCATTTTGAGGTTTCACTCTGTTTTCTCCTATAGGGATACATGTATTTGGAACTCGAAATCAAACGCGGTTTGTGGTAGCTCTTTGAAACTTGACACAATAAAGCAGTTTCAAGTTCTATCTCTATGGTTTGTTTGCTGTTGATGTAGCCCTAAGCAGAGACTGGCGAGAATCACTTTCATGGAAAGGGCCTGCCAAGCTTCCAAAAAACTACGAGTTGCCTGAAATCTCAGCACACACTTTTTCACCCAATCTTGATGAAACTTTCAGGTAATGATCAGTACACCAATCCCACTTGGCTCGCCAAATTTCGTTCTTCTAGGTTAAACCGTTCGTTGGCAGTAACCGGTTTCATTTTGAGGTTTCACTCTGTTTTCTCCTAGAGGGATACATGTATTTGGAACTCTAAATCAAACACAGTTTGTGCTAGCTCTTTGAAACTTGACACAATAAAGCGGTTTCAAGTTCTATCTCTATGGTTTGTTTGCTGTTGATGTAGCCCTAAGCAGAGACTGGCGAGAATCACTTTCATGGAAAGGGCCTGCCAAGCTTCCAAAAAACTACGAGTTGCCTGAAATCTCAGCACACACTTTTTCACCCAATCTTGATGAAACTTTCAGGTAATGATCAGTACACCAATCCCACTTGGCTCGCCAAATTTCGTTCTTCTAGGTTAAACCGTTCGTTGGCAGTAACCGGTTTCATTTTGAGGTTTCACTCTGTTTTCTCCTATACGGATACATGTATTTGGAACTCTAAATCAAACACGGTTTGTGCTAGCTCTTTGAAACTTGACACAATAAAGCAGTTTCAAGTTCTATCTCTATGGTTTCTTTGCTGTTGATGTAGCCCTAAGCAGAGACTGGCGAGAATCACTTTCATGGAAAGGGCCTGCCAAGCTTCCAAAAAACTACGGGTTTCCTGAAATCTCAGGAGACACTTTTTCACCCAATCTTGATGAAACTTTTAGGTAATGATCAGTACACCAATCCAACTTGGCTCGCCAAATTTCGTTCTTCTAGGTTAAACCGTTCATTGGCAGTAACCGGTTTCATTTTGAGGTTTCACTCTGTTTTCTCCTATAGGGATACATGTATTTGGAACTCTAAATCAAACACGGTTTGTGCTAGCTCTTTGAAACTTGACACAATAAAGCAGTTTCAAGTTCTATCTCTATAGTTTGTTTGCTGTTGATGTAGCCCTAATCAGAGACTGGCGAGAATCACTTTCATGGAAAGGGCCTGCCAAGCTTCCAAAAAACTACGAGTTGCCTGAAATCTCAGCACACACTTTTTCACCCAATCTTGATGATACTATCAGGTAATGATCAGTACACCAATCCCATTTGGCTTTCCAAATTTCGTTCTTCTAGGTTAAACCGTTCGTTGGCAGTAACCGGTCTCATTTTGAGGTTTCACTCTGTTTTCTCCTATAGGGATACATGTATTTGGAACTCTAAATCAAACACGGTTTGTGCTAGCTCTTTGAAACTTGACACAATAAAGCAGTTTCAAGTTCTATCTCTATGGTTTGTTTGCTGTTGATGTATCCCTAAGCAGAGACTGGCGAGAATCACTTTCATGGAAAGGGCCTGCCAAGCTTCCAAAAAACTACGAGTTGCCTGAAATCTCAGCACACACTTTTTCACCAAATCTGATGAAACTTTCAGGTAATGATCAGTACACCAATCCCACTTGGCTCGCCAAAATTCGTTCTTCTAGGTTAAACCGTTCATTGGCAGTAAACGGTTTCATTTCAAGGTTTCACTCTGTTTTCTCCTATAGGGATACATGTATTTGGAACTCTAAATCAAACACGGTTTGTGCTACCTCTTTGAAACTTGACACAATAAAGCAGTTTCAAGTTCTATCTCTATGGTTTGTTTGCTGTTGATGTAGCCCTAAGCAGAGACTGGCGAGAATCACTTTCATGGAAAGGGCCTGCCAAGCTTCCAAAAAACTACGAGTTGCCTGAAATCTCAGCACACACTTTTTCACCCAATCTTGATGAAACTTTCAGGTAATGATCAGTACACCAATCACACTTGGCTCGCCAAATTTCGTTCTTCTAGGTTAAACCGTTCATTGGCAGTAACCGGTTTCATTTTGAGGTTTCACTCTGTTTTCTCCTATAGAGATACATGTATTTGGAACTCTAAATCAAACACGGTTTGTGCTAGCTCTTTGAAACTTGACACAATAAAGAAGTTTCAAGTTCTATCTCTATAGTTTGTTTGCTGTTGATGTAGCCCTAAGCAGAGACTGGCGAGAATCACTTTCATGGAAAGGGCCTTCCAAGCTTCCAAAAAACTTCGAGTTGCCTGAAATCTCAGGAGACACTTTTTCACCCAATCTTGATGATACTATCAGGTAATGATCAGTACACCAATCCCACTTGGCTTTCCAAATTTCGTTCTTCTAGGTTAAACCGTTCGTTGGCAGTAACCGGTTTCATTTTGAGGTTTCACTCTGTTTTCTCCTATAGGGATACATGTATTTGGAACTCTAAATCAAACACGGTTTGTGCTAGCTCTTTGTAACTTGACACAATAAAGCAGTTTCAAGTTCTATCTCTATGGTTTGTTTGCTGTTGATGTAGCCCTAAGCAGAGACTGGCGAGAATCACTTTCATGGAAAGGGCCTGCCAAGCTTCCAAAAAACTACGAGTTGCCTGAAATCTCAGCACACACTTTTTCACCCAATCTTGATGAAACTTTCAGGTAATGATCAGTACACCAATCCCACTTGGCTCGCCAAATTTCATTCTTCTAGGTTAAACCGTTTGATGGCAGTAACCGGTTTCATTTTGAGGTTTCACTCTGTTTTCTCCTATAGGGATACATGTATTTGGAACTCTAAAACAAACACGGTTTGTGCTAGCTCTTTGAAACCTGACACAATAAAGCAGTTTCAAGGTCTATCTCTATGGTTTGTTTGCTGTTGATGTAGCCCTAAGCAGAGACTGGTGAGAATCACTTTCATGGAAAGGGCCTGCCAAGCTTCCAAAAAACTACGAGTTGCCTGAAATCTCACCACACACTTTTTCACCCAATCTGATGAAACTTTCAGGTAATGATCAGTACACCAATCCCACTTGGCTCGCCAAATTTCGTTCTTCTAGGTTAAACCGTTCGTTGGCAGTAACCGGTTTCATTTTGAGGTTTCACTCTGTTTTCTCTTATAGGGATACATGTATTTGGAACTCTAAATCAAACACAGTTTGTGCTAGCTCTTTTAAACTTGACACAATAAAGCGGTTTCAAGTTCTATTTCTATGGTTTGTTTGCTGTAATGTAGCCCTAAGCAGAGACTGGCGAGGATCACTTTCATGGAAAGGGCCTGCCAAGCTTCTAAAAAACTACGAGTTGCCTGAAATCTCAGCACACACTTTTTCACCCAATCTTGATGAAACTTTCAGGTAATGATCAGTACACCAATCCCACTTGGATCGCCAAATTTCGTTCTTCTAGGTTAAACCGTTCGTTGGCAGTAACCGGTTTCATTTTGAGGTTTCACTCTGTTTTCTCCTATAGGGATACATGTATTTGGAACTCGAAATCAAACGCGGTTTGTGCTAGCTCTTTGAAACTTGACACAATAAAGCAGTTTCAAGTTCTATCTCTATGGTTTGTTTGCTGTTGATGTAGCCCAAAGCAGAGACTGGCGAGAATCACTTTCATGGAAAGGGCCTGCCAAGCTTCCAAAAAACTACGAGTTGCCTGAAATCTCAGCACACATTTTTTCACCCAATCTTGATGAAACTTTCAGGTAATGATCAGTACACCAATCCCACTTGGCTCGCCAAATTTCGTTCTTCTAGGTTAAACCGTTCGTTGGCAGTAACCGGTTTTATTTTGAGGTTTCACTCTGTTTTCTCCCATAGGGATACATGTATTTGGAACTCTAAATCAAACACGGTTTGTGCTAGCTCTTTGAAACTTGACACAATAAAGCAGTTTCAAGTTCTATCTCTATGGTTTGTTTGCTGTGATGTAGCCCTAAGCAGAGACTGGCGAGAATCACTTTCATGGAAAGGGCCTGCCAAGCTTCCAAAAAACTACGAGTTGCCTGAAATCTCAGCACACACTTTTTCACCAAATCTGATGAAACTTTCAGGTAATGATCAGTACACCAATCCCACTTGGCTCGCCAAAATTCGTTCTTCTAGGTTAAACCGTTCATTGGCAGTAAACGGTTTCATTTCAAGGTTTCACTCTGTTTTCTCCTATAGGGATACATGTATTTGGAACTCTAAATCAAACACGGTTTGTGCTACCTCTTTGAAACTTGACACAATAAAGCAGTTTCAAGTTCTATCTCTATGGTTTGTTTGCTGTTGATGTAGCCCTAAGCAGAGACTGGCGAGAATCACTTTCATGGAAAGGGCCTGCCAAGCTTCCAAAAAACTACGAGTTGCCTGAAATCTCAGCACACACTTTTTCACCCAATCTTGATGAAACTTTCAGGTAATGATCAGTACACCAATCACACTTGGCTCGCCAAATTTCGTTCTTCTAGGTTAAACCGTTCATTGGCAGTAACCGGTTTCATTTTGAGGTTTCACTCTGTTTTCTCCTATAGAGATACATGTATTTGGAACTCTAAATCAAACACGGTTTGTGCTAGCTCTTTGAAACTTGACACAATAAAGAAGTTTCAAGTTCTATCTCTATAGTTTGTTTGCTGTTGATGTAGCCCTAAGCAGAGACTGGCGAGAATCACTTTCATGGAAAGGGCCTTCCAAGCTTCCAAAAAACTTCGAGTTGCCTGAAATCTCAGGAGACACTTTTTCACCCAATCTTGATGATACTATCAGGTAATGATCAGTACACCAATCCCACTTGGCTTTCCAAATTTCGTTCTTCTAGGTTAAACCGTTCGTTGGCAGTAACCGGTTTCATTTTGAGGTTTCACTCTGTTTTCTCCTATAGGGATACATGTATTTGGAACTCTAAATCAAACACGGTTTGTGCTAGCTCTTTGTAACTTGACACAATAAAGCAGTTTCAAGTTCTATCTCTATGGTTTGTTTGCTGTTGATGTAGCCCTAAGCAGAGACTGGCGAGAATCACTTTCATGGAAAGGGCCTGCCAAGCTTCCAAAAAACTACGAGTTGCCTGAAATCTCAGCACACACTTTTTCACCCAATCTTGATGAAACTTTCAGGTAATGATCAGTACACCAATCCCACTTGGCTCGCCAAATTTCATTCTTCTAGGTTAAACCGTTTGATGGCAGTAACCGGTTTCATTTTGAGGTTTCACTCTGTTTTCTCCTATAGGGATACATGTATTTGGAACTCTAAAACAAACACGGTTTGTGCTAGCTCTTTGAAACCTGACACAATAAAGCAGTTTCAAGGTCTATCTCTATGGTTTGTTTGCTGTTGATGTAGCCCTAAGCAGAGACTGGTGAGAATCACTTTCATGGAAAGGGCCTGCCAAGCTTCCAAAAAACTACGAGTTGCCTGAAATCTCACCACACACTTTTTCACCCAATCTGATGAAACTTTCAGGTAATGATCAGTACACCAATCCCACTTGGCTCGCCAAATTTCGTTCTTCTAGGTTAAACCGTTCGTTGGCAGTAACCGGTTTCATTTTGAGGTTTCACTCTGTTTTCTCTTATAGGGATACATGTATTTGGAACTCTAAATCAAACACAGTTTGTGCTAGCTCTTTTAAACTTGACACAATAAAGCGGTTTCAAGTTCTATTTCTATGGTTTGTTTGCTGTAATGTAGCCCTAAGCAGAGACTGGCGAGGATCACTTTCATGGAAAGGGCCTGCCAAGCTTCTAAAAAACTACGAGTTGCCTGAAATCTCAGCACACACTTTTTCACCCAATCTTGATGAAACTTTCAGGTAATGATCAGTACACCAATCCCACTTGGATCGCCAAATTTCGTTCTTCTAGGTTAAACCGTTCGTTGGCAGTAACCGGTTTCATTTTGAGGTTTCACTCTGTTTTCTCCTATAGGGATACATGTATTTGGAACTCGAAATCAAACGCGGTTTGTGCTAGCTCTTTGAAACTTGACACAATAAAGCAGTTTCAAGTTCTATCTCTATGGTTTGTTTGCTGTTGATGTAGCCCAAAGCAGAGACTGGCGAGAATCACTTTCATGGAAAGGGCCTGCCAAGCTTCCAAAAAACTACGAGTTGCCTGAAATCTCAGCACACATTTTTTCACCCAATCTTGATGAAACTTTCAGGTAATGATCAGTACACCAATCCCACTTGGCTCGCCAAATTTCGTTCTTCTAGGTTAAACCGTTCGTTGGCAGTAACCGGTTTTATTTTGAGGTTTCACTCTGTTTTCTCCCATAGGGATACATGTATTTGGAACTCTAAATCAAACACGGTTTGTGCTAGCTCTTTGAAACTTGACACAATAAAGCAGTTTCAAGTTCTATCTCTATGGTTTGTTTGCTGTTGATGTAGCCCTAAGCAGAGACTGGCGAGAATCACTTTCATGGAAAGGGCCTGCCAAGCTTCCAAAAAACTAGGAGTTGCCTGAAATCTCAGCACACACTTTTTCACCCAATCTTGATGAAACTTTCAGGTAATGATCAGTACACCAATCCCACTTGGCTCGCCAAATTTCGTTCTTCTAGGTTAAACCGTTCGTTGGCAGTAACCGGTTTCATTTTGAGGTTTCACTCTGTTTTCTCCTAGAGGGATACATGTATTTGGAACTCTAAATCAAACACAGTTTGTGCTAGCTCTTTGAAACTTGACACAATAAAGCGGTTTCTAGTTCTATCTCTATGGTTTGTTTGCTGTTGATGTAGCCCTAAGAAGAGACTGGCGAGAATCACTTTCATGGAAAGGGCCTGCGAAGCTTCCAAAAAACTACGAGTTGCCTGAAATCTCAGCACACACTTTTTCACCCAATCTTGATGAAACTTTCAGGTAATGATCAGTACACCAATCCCACTTGGCTCGCCAAATTTCGTTCTTCTAGGTTAAACCGTTCGTTGGCAGTAACCGGTTTCATTTTGAGGTTTCACTCTGTTTTCTCCTATAGGGAAACATGTATTTGGAACTCTAAATCAAACACGGTTTGTGCTAGCTCTTTGAAACTTCACACAATAAAGCAGTTTCAAGTTCTATCTCTATGGTTTGTTTGCTGTTGATGTAGCCCTAAGCAGAGACTGGCGAGAATCACTTTCATGGAAAGGCCCTGCCAAGCTTCCAAAAAACTACGAGTTGCCTGAAATCTCAGCACACACTTTTTCATACAATCTTTATGAAACTTTCAGGTAATGATCAGTACACCAATCCCACTTGGCTCGCCAAATTTCGTTCTTCTAGGTTAAAGCGTTCGTTGGCAGTAACCGGTTTCTTTTTGAGGTTTCACTCTGTTTTCTCCTATAGGGATACATGTATTTGGAACTCTAAATCAAACACGGTTTGTGCTAGCTCTTTGAAACTTGACACAATAAAGCAGTTTCAAGTTCTATCTCTATGGTTTGTTTGCTGTTGATGTAGCCCTAAGCAGAGACTGGCGAGAATCACTTTCATGGAAAGGGCCTGCCAAGCTTCCAAAAAACTACGAGTTGCCTGAAATCTCAGCACACACTTTTTCACCCAATCTTGATGAAACTTTCAGGTAATGATCAGTACACCAATCCCACTTGGCTCGCCAAATTTCGTTCTTCTAGGTTAAACCGTTTGATGGCAGTAACCGGTTTCATTTTGAGGTTTCACTCTGTTTTCTCCTATAGGGATACATGTATTTGGAACTCTAAAACAAACACGGTTTGTGCTAGCTCTTTGAAACTTGACACAATAAAGCAGTTTCAAGTTCTATCTCTATAGTTTGTTTGCTGTTGATGTAGCCCTAAGCAGAGACTGGCGAGAATCACTTTCATGGAAAGGGCCTGCCAAGCTTCCAAAAAACTACGAGTTGCCTGAAATCTCAGCACACACTTTTTCACCCAATCTTGATCATACTATCAGGTAATGATCAGTACACCAATCCCACTTGGCTTTCCAAATTTCGTTCTTCTAGGTTAAACCGTTCGTTGGCAGTAACCGGTTTCATTTTGAGGTTTCACTCTGTTTTCTCCTATAGGGATACATGTATTTGGAACTCTAAATCAAACACAGTTTGTGCTAGCTCTTTGAAACTTGACACAATAAAGCAGTTTCAAGTTCTATCTCTATGGTTTGTTTGCTGTTGATGTAGCCCTAAGCAGAGACTGGCGAGAATCACTTTCATGGAAAGGGCCTGCCAAGCTTCCAAAAAACTACGAGTTGCCTGAAATCTCAGCACACACTTTTTCACCCAATCTTGATGAAACTTTCAGGTAATGATCAGTACACCAATCCCACTTGGCTCGCCAAATTTCGTTCTTCTAGGTTAAACCGTTCGTTGGCAGTAACCGGTTTCTTTTTGAGGTTTCACTCTGTTTTCTCCTATAGGGATACATGTATTTGGAACTCTAAATCAAACACGGTTTGTGCTTGCTCTTTGAAACTTGACACAATAAAGCAGTTTAAAGTTCTATCTCTATGGTTTGTTTGCTGTTGATGTAGCCCTAAGCAGAGACTGGCGAGAATCACTTTCATGGAAAGGGCCTGCCAAGCTTCCAAAAAACTACGAGTTGCCTGAAATCTCAGCACACACTTTTTCACCCAATCTTGATGAAACTTTTAGGTAATGATCAGTACACCAATCCAACTTGGCTCGCCAAATTTCGTTCTTCTAAGTTAAACCGTTCATTGGCAGTAACCGGTTTCATTTTGAGGTTTCACTCTGTTTTCTCCTATAGGGATACATGTATTTGGAACTCTAAATCAAACACGGTTTGTGCTAGCTCTTTGAAACTTGACACAATAAAGCAGTTTCAAGTTCTATCTCTATAGTTTGTTTGCTGTTGATGTAGCCCTAAGCCGAGACTGGCGAGAATCACTTTCATGTAAAGGGCCTGCCAAGCTTCCAAAAAACTACGAGTTGCCTGAAATCTCAGGAGACACTTTTTCACCCAATCTTGATGATACTATCAGGTAATGATCAGTACACCAATCCCACTTGGCTTTCCAAATTTCGTTCTTCTAGGTTAAACCGTTCGTTGGCAGTAACCGGTTTCATTTTGAGGTTTCACTCTGTTTTCTCCTATAGGGATACATGTATTTGGAACTCTAAATCAAACACAGTTTGTGCTAGCTCTTTGAAACTTGACACAATAAAGCGGTTTCAAGTTCTATTTCTATGGTTTGTTTGCTGTGATGTAGCCCTAAGCAGAGACTGGCGAGGATCACTTTCATGGAAAGGGCCTGCCAAGCTTCTAAAAAACTACGAGTTGCCTGAAATCTCAGCACACACTTTTTCACCCAATCTTGATGAAACTTTCAGGTAATGATCAGTACACCAATCCCACTTGGCTCGCCAAATTTCGTTCTTCTAGGTTAAACCGTTCATTGGCAGTAACCGGTTTCATTTTGAGGTTTCACTCTGTTTTCTCCTATAGGGATACATGTATTTGGAACTCGAAATCAAACACGGTTTGTGCTAGCTCTTTGAAACTTGACACAATAAAGCAGTTTCAAGTTCTATCTCTATGGTTTGTTTGCTGTTGATGTAGCCCTAAGCAGAGACTGGCGAGAATCACTTTCATGGAAAGGGCCTGCCAAGCTTCCAAAAAACTACGAGTTGCCTGAAATCTCAGCACACACTTTTTCACCCAATCTTTATGAAACTTTCAGGTAATGATCAGTACACCAATCCCACTTGGATCGCCAAATTTCGTTCTTCTAGGTTAAAGCGTTCGTTGGCAGTAACCGGTTTCATTTTGAGGTTTCACTCTGTTTTCTCCTATAGGGATACATGTATTTGGAACTCTAAATCAAACACGGTTTGTGCTAGCTCTTTGAAACTTGACACAATAAAGCAGTTTCAAGTTCTATCTCTATGGTTTGTTTGCTGTGATGTAGCCCTAAGCAGAGACTGGCGAGAATCACTTTCATGGAAAGGGCCTGCCAAGCTTCCGAAAAACTACGAGTTGCCTGAAATCTCAGCACACACTTTTTCACCCAATCTTTATGAAACTTTCAGGTAATGATCAGTACACCAATCCCACTTGGCTCGCCAAATTTCGTTCTTCTAGGTTAAACCGTTCGTTGGCAGTAACCGGTTTCATTTTGAGGTTTCACTCTGTTTTCTCCTAGAGGGATACATGTATTTGGAACTCTAAATCAAACACAGTTTGTGCTAGCTCTTTGAAACTTGACACAATAAAGCGGTTTCTAGTTCTATCTCTATGGTTTGTTTGCTGTTGATGTAGCCCTAAGCAGAGACTGGCGAGAATCACTTTCATGGAAAGGGCCTGCGAAGCTTCCAAAAAACTACGAGTTGCCTGAAATCTCAGCACACACTTTTTCACCCAATCTTGATGAAACTTTCAGGTAATGATCAGTACACCAATCCCACTTGGCTCGCCAAATTTCGTTCTTCTAGGTTAAACCGTTCGTTGGCAGTAACCGGTTTCATTTTGAGGTTTCACTCTGTTTTCTCCTATAGGGAAACATGTATTTGGAACTCTAAATCAAACACGGTTTGTGCTAGCTCTTTGAAACTTCACACAATAAAGCAGTTTCAAGTTCTATCTCTATGGTTTGTTTGCTGTTGATGTAGCCCTAAGCAGAGACTGGCGAGAATCACTTTCATGGAAAGGCCCTGCCAAGCTTCCAAAAAACTACGAGATGCCTGAAATCTCAGCACACACTTTTTCATACAATCTTTATGAAACTTTCAGGTAATGATCAGTACACCAATCCCACTTGGCTCGCCAAATTTCGTTCTTCTAGGTTAAAGCGTTCGTTGGCAGTAACCGGTTTCATTTTGAGGTTTCACTCTGTTTTCTCCTATAGGGATACATGTATTTGGAACTCTAAATCAAACACGGTTTGTGCTAGCTCTTTGAAACTTGACACAATAAAGCAGTTTCAAGTTCTATCTCTATGGTTTGTTTGCTGTTGATGTAGCCCTAAGCAGAGACTGGCGAGAATCACTTTCATGGAAAGGGCCTGCCAAGCTTCCAAAAAACTACGAGTTGCCTGAAATCTCAGCACACACTTTTTCACCCAATCTTGATGAAACTTTTAGGTAATGATCAGTACACCAATCCAACTTGGCTCGCCAAATTTCGTTTTTCTAGGTTAAACCGTTCATTGGCAGTAACCGGTTTCATTTTGAGGTTTCACTCTGTTTTCTCCTATAGGGATACATGTATTTGGAACTCTAAATCAAACACGGTTTGTGCTAGCTCTTTGAAACTTGACACAATAAAGCAGTTTCAAGTTCTATCTCTATAGTTTGTTTGCTGTTGATGTAGCCCTAAGCCGAGACTGGCGAGAATCACTTTCATGTAAAGGGCCTGCCAAGCTTCCAAAAAACTACGAGTTGCCTGAAATCTCAGGAGACACTTTTTCACCCAATCTTGATGATACTATCAGGTAATGATCAGTACACCAATCCCACTTGGCTTTCCAAATTTCGTTCTTCTAGGTTAAACCGTTCGTTGGCAGTAACCGGTTTCATTTTGAGGTTTCACTCTGTTTTCTCCTATAGGGATATATGTATTTAGAACTCTAAATCAAACACGGTTTGTGCTAGCTCTTTGAAACTTGACACAATAAAGCAGTTTCAAGTTCGATCTCTATGGTTTGTTTGCTGTTGATGTAGCCCTAAGCAGAGACTGGCGAGAATCACTTTCATGGAAAGGGCCTGCCAAGCTTCCAAAAAACTACGAGTTGCCTGAAATCTCAGCACACACTTTTTCACCCAATCTTGATGAAACTTTCAGGTAATGATCAGTACACCAATCCCACTTGGCTCGCCAAATTTCGTTCTTCTAGGTTAAACCGTTCGTTGGCAGTAACCGGTTTCATTTTGAGGTTTCACTCTGTTTTCTCCTATAGGGATACATGTATTTGGAACTCTAAATCAAACACGGTTTGTGCTAGCTCTTTGAAACTTGACACAATAAAGCAGTTTCAAGGTCTATCTCTATGGTTTGTTTGCTGTTGATGTAGCCCTAAGCAGAGACTGGCGAGAATCACTTTCATGGAAAGGGCCTGCCAAGCTTCCAAAAAACTACGAGTTGCCTGAAATCTCACCACACACTTTTTCACCCAATCTGATGAAACTTTCAGGTAATGATCAGTACACCAATCCCACTTGGCTCGCCAAATTTCGTTCTTCTAGGTTAAACAGTTCGTTGGCAGTAACCGGTTTCATTTTGAGGTTTCACTCTGTTTTCTCCTATAGGGATACATGTATTTGGAACTCTAAATCAAACACAGTTTGTGCTAGCTCTTTGAAACTTGACACAATAAAGCGGTTTCAAGTTCTATTTCTATGGTTTGTTTGCTGTGATGTAGCCCTAAGCAGAGACTGGCGAGGATCACTTTCATGGAAAGGGCCTGCCAAGCTTCTAAAAAACTACGAGTTGCCTGAAATCTCAGCACACACTTTTTCACCCAATCTTGATGAAACTTTCAGGTAATGATCAGTACACCAATCCCACTTGGCTCGCCAAATTTCGTTCTTCTAGGTTAAACCGTTCATTGGCAGTAACCGGTTTCATTTTGAGGTTTCACTCTGTTTTCTCCTATAGGGATACATGTATTTGGAACTCGAAATCAAACACGGTTTGTGCTAGCTCTTTGAAACTTGACACAATAAAGCAGTTTCAAGTTCTATCTCTATGGTTTGTTTGCTGTTGATGTAGCCCTAAGCAGAGACTGGCGAGAATCACTTTCATGGAAAGGGCCTGCCAAGCTTCCAAAAAACTACGAGTTGCCTGAAATCTCAGCACACACTTTTTCACCCAATCTTTATGAAACTTTCAGGTAATGATCAGTACACCAATCCCACTTGGATCGCCAAATTTCGTTCTTCTAGGTTAAAGCGTTCGTTGGCAGTAACCGGTTTCATTTTGAGGTTTCACTCTGTTTTCTCCTATAGGGATACATGTATTTGGAACTCTAAATCAAACACGGTTTGTGCTAGCTCTTTGAAACTTGACACAATAAAGCAGTTTCAAGTTCTATCTCTATGGTTTGTTTGCTGTGATGTAGCCCTAAGCAGAGACTGGCGAGAATCACTTTCATGGAAAGGGCCTGCCAAGCTTCCGAAAAACTACGAGTTGCCTGAAATCTCAGCACACACTTTTTCACCCAATCTTGATGAAACGTTCAGGTAATGATCAGTACACCAATCCCACTTGGCTCGCCAAATTTCGTTCTTCTAGGTTAAACCGTTCGTTGGCAGTAACCGGTTTCATTTTGAGGTTTCACTCTGTTTTCTCCTATAGGGATACATGTATTTGGAACTCTAAATCAAACACGGTTTATGCTAGCTCTTTGAAACTTGACACAATAAAGCGGTTTCAAGTTCTATCTCTATGGTTTGTTTGCTGTTGATGTAGCCCTAAGCAGAGACTGGCGAGAATCACTTTCATGGAAAGGGCCTGCCAAGCTTCCAAAATCTACGAGTTGCCTGAAATCTCAGCACACACTTTTTCACCCAATCTTGACGAAACTTTCAGGTAATGATCAGTACACCAATCCCACTTGGCTCGCCAAATTTCGTTCTTCTAGGTTAAACCGTTCATTGGCAGTAACCGGTTTCATTTTGAGGTTTCACTCTGTTTTCTCCTATAGGGATACATGTATTTGGAACTCTAAATCAAACACGGTTTGTGCTAGCTCTTTGAAACTTGACACAATAAAGCAGTTTCAAGTTCTATCTCTATGGTTTGTTTGCTGTGATGTAGCCCTACGCAGAGACTGGCGAGAATCACTTTCATGGAAAGGGCCTGCCAAGCTTCCAAAAAACTACGAGTTCCCTGAAATCTCAGCACACACTTTTTCACCCAATCTTGATGATACTATCAGGTAATGATCAGTACACCAATCCCACTTGGCTTTCCAAATTTCGTTCTTCTAGGTTAAACCGTTCGTTGGCAGTAACCGGTTTCATTTTGAGGTTTCACTCTGTTTTCTCCTATAGGGATACATGTATTTGGAACTCTAAATCAAACACAGTTTGTGCTAGCTCTTTGAAACTTGACACAATAAAGCAGTTTCAAGTTCTATCTCTATGGTTTGTTTGCTGTTGATGTAGCCCTAAGCTGAGACTGGCGAGAATCACTTTCATGGAAAGGGCCTGCCAAGATTCCAAAAAACTACGAGTTGCCTGAAATCTCAGCACACACTTTTTCACCCAATCTTGATGAAACTTTCAGGTAATGATCAGTACACCGATCCCACTTGGCTCGCCAAATTTCGTTCTTCTAGGTTAAACCGTTCGTTGGCAGTAACCGGTTTTATTTTGAGGTTTCACTCTGTTTTCTCCTATAGGGATACATGTATTTGGAACTCTAAATCAAACACGGTTTGTGCTAGCTCTTTGAAACTTGACACAATAAAGCAGTTTAAAGTTCTATCTCTATGGTTTGTTTGCTGTTGATGTAGCCCTAAGCAGAGACTGGCGAGAATCACTTTCATGGAAAGGGCCTGCCAAGCTTCCAAAAAACTACGAGTTGCCTGAAATCTCAGCACACACTTTTTCACCCAATCTTGATGAAACTTTTAGGTAATGATCAGTACACCAATCCAACTTGGCTCGCCAAATTTCGTTCTTCTAGGTTAAACCGTTCATTGGCAGTAACCGGTTTCATTTTGAGGTTTCACTCTGTTTTCTCCTATAGGGATACATGTATTTGGAACTCTAAATCAAACACGGTTTGTGCTAGCTCTTTGAAACTTGACACAATAAAGCAGTTTCAAGTTCTATCTCTATAGTTTGTTTGCTGTTGATGTAGCCCTAAGCCGAGACTGGCGAGAATCACTTTCATGTAAAGGGCCTGCCAAGCTTCCAAAAAACTACGAGTTGCCTGAAATCTCAGGAGACACTTTTTCACCCAATCTTGATGATACTATCAGGTAATGATCAGTACACCAATCCCACTTGGCTTTCCAAATTTCGTTCTTCTAGGTTAAACCGTTCGTTGGCAGTAACCGGTTTCATTTTGAGGTTTCACTCTGTTTTCTCCTATAGGGATACATGTATTTAGAACTCTAAATCAAACACGGTTTGTGCTAGCTCTTTGAAACTTGACACAATAAAGCAGTTTCAAGTTCGATCTCTATGGTTTGTTTGCTGTTGATGTAGCCCTAAGCAGAGACTGGCGAGAATCACTTTCATGGAAAGGGCCTGCCAAGCTTCCAAAAAACTACGAGTTGCCTGAAATCTGAGCACACACTTTTTCACCCAATCTTGATGAAACTTTCAGGTAATGATCAGTACACCAATCCCACTTGGCTCGCCAAATTTCGTTCTTCTAGGTTAAACCGTTCGTTGGCAGTAACCGGTTTCATTTTGAGGTTTCACTCTGTTTTCTCCTATAGGGATACATGTATTTGGAACTCTAAATCAAACACGGTTTGTGCTAGCTCTTTGAAACTTGACACAATAAAGCAGTTTCAAGGTCTATCTCTATGGTTTGTTTGCTGTTGATGTAGCCCTAAGCAGAGACTGGCGAGAATCACTTTCATGGAAAGGGCCTGCCAAGCTTCCAAAAAACGACGAGTTGCCTGAAATCTCACCACACACTTTTTCACCCAATCTGATGAAACTTTCAGGTAATGATCAGTACACCAATCCCACTTGGCTCGCCAAATTTCGTTCTTCTAGGTTAAACCGTTCGTTGGCAGTAACCGGTTTCATTTTGAGGTTTCACTCTGTTTTCTCCTATAGGGATACATGTATTTGGAACTCTAAATCAAACACGGTTTGTGCTAGCTCTTTGAAACTTGACACAATAAAGCAGTTTCAAGTTCTATCTCTATAGTTTGTTTGCTGTTGATGTAGCCCTAAGCCGAGACTGGCGAGAATCACTTTCATGTAAAGGGCCTGCCAAGCTTCCAAAAAACTACGAGTTGCCTGAAATCTCAGGAGACACTTTTTCACCCAATCTTGATGATACTATCAGGTAATGATCAGTACACCAATCCCACTTGGCTTTCCAAATTTCGTTCTTCTAGGTTAAACCGTTCGTTGGCAGTAACCGGTTTCATTTTGAGGTTTCACTCTGTTTTCTCCTATAGGGATACATGTATTTAGAACTCTAAATCAAACACGGTTTGTGCTAGCTCTTTGAAACTTGACACAATAAAGCAGTTTCAAGTTCGATCTCTATGGTTTGTTTGCTGTTGATGTAGCCCTAAGCAGAGACTGGCGAGAATCACTTTCATGGAAAGGGCCTGCCAAGCTTCCAAAAAACTACGAGTTGCCTGAAATCTGAGCACACACTTTTTCACCCAATCTTGATGAAACTTTCAGGTAATGATCAGTACACCAATCCCACTTGGCTCGCCAAATTTCGTTCTTCTAGGTTAAACCGTTCGTTGGCAGTAACCGGTTTCATTTTGAGGTTTCACTCTGTTTTCTCCTATAGGGATACATGTATTTGGAACTCTAAATCAAACACGGTTTGTGCTAGCTCTTTGAAACTTGACACAATAAAGCAGTTTCAAGGTCTATCTCTATGGTTTCTTTGCTGTTGATGTAGCCCTAAGCAGAGACTGGCGAGAATCACTTTCATGGAAAGGGCCTGCCAAGCTTCCAAAAAACGACGAGTTGCCTGAAATCTCACCACACACTTTTTCACCCAATCTGATGAAACTTTCAGGTAATGATCAGTACACCAATCCCACTTGGCTCGCCAAATTTCGTTCTTCTAGGTTAAACCGTTCGTTGGCAGTAACCGGTTTCATTTTGAGGTTTCACTCTGTTTCCTCTATAGGGGATACATGTATTTGGAACTCTAAATCAAACACGGTTTGTGCTAGCTCTTTGAAAACTTGACACAAAAAGCAGTTTCAAGTTCTATCTCTATGGTTTGTTTGCTGTGATGTAGCCCTAAGCAGAGACTGGCGAGAATCACTTTCATGGAAAGGGCCTGCCAAGCTTCCAAAAAACTACGAGTTGCCTGAAATCTCAGCACACACTTTTTCACCCCAATCTTGATGAAACTTGCAGGTAATGATCAGTACACCAATCCCACTTGGCTCGCCAAATTTCGTTCTTCTAGGTTAAACCCTTCGCTGGCAGTAAACCGGTTTCATTTTGAGGTTTCACTCTGTTTTCTCCTATAGGGATACATGTATTTGGAAACTCTAAAACAAACACGGTTTGTGCTAGCTCTTTGAAAACTTGACACAATAAAGCAGTTTCAAGGTCTATCTCTATGGTTTGTTTGCTGTTGATGTATCCTAAGCAGAGACTGGCGAGAATCACTTTCATGGAAAGGGCCTGCCAAGCTTCCAAAAAATTACGAGTTGCCTGAAATCTCAGCACACACTTTTTCACCCAATCTTGATGAAACTTTCAGGTAATGATCAGTACACCAATCCCACTTGGCTCGCCAAATTTCGTTCTTCTAGGTTAAACCGTTCGTTGGCAGTAACCGGTTTCATTTTGAGGTTTCACTCTGTTTTCTCCTATAGTGATACATGTATTTGGAACTCTAAATCAAACACGGTTTATGCTAGCTCTTTGAAACTTGACACAATAAGCGGTTTCAAGTTCTATCTCTATGGTTTGTTTGCTGTTGATGTAGCCCTAAGCAGAGACTGGCGAGAATCACTTTCATGGAAAGGGCCTGCCAAGCTTCCAAAAAAACGACGAGTTGCCTGAAATCTCACCACACACTTTTTCACCCAATCTGATGAAACTTTCAGGTAATGATCAGTACACCAATCCCACTTGGCTCGCCAAATTTCGTTCTTCTAGGTTAAACCGTTCATTGGCAGTAACCGGTTTCATTTTGAGGTTTCACTCTGTTTTCTCCTATAGGGATACATGTATTTGGAACTCTAAATCAAAACACGGTTTGTGCTAGCTCTTTTGAACTTGACACAATAAAGCAGTTTCAAGTTCTATCTCTATAGTTTGTTTGCTGTTGATGTAGCCCTAAGCCGAGACTGGCGAGAATCACTTTCATGTAAAGGGCCTGCCAAGCTTCCAAAAAACTACGAGTTGCCTGAAATCTCAGGAGACACTTTTTCACCCAATCTTGATGATACTATCAGGTAATGATCAGTACACCAATCCCACTTGGCTTTCCAAATTTCGTTCTTCTAGGTTAACCGTTCGTTGCAGTAACCGGTTTCATTTTGAGGTTTCACTCTGTTTTCTCCTATAGGGATACATGTATTTAGAACTCTAAATCAAACACGGTTTGTGCTAGCTCTTTGAAACTTGACACAATAAAGCAGTTTCAAGTTCGATCTCTATGGTTTGTTTGCTGTTGATGTAGCCCTAAGCAGAGACTGGCGAGAATCACTTTCATGGAAAGGGCCTGCCAAGCTTCCAAAAAACTACGAGTTGCCTGAAATCTGAGCACACACTTTTTCACCCAATCTTGATGAAACTTTCAGGTAATGATCAGTACACCATTCCCACTTGGCTCGCCAAATTTCGTTCTTCTAGGTTAAACCGTTCGTTGGCAGTAACCGGTTTCATTTTGAGGTTTCACTCTGTTTTCTCCTATAGGGATACATGTATTTGGAACTCTAAATCAAACACGGTTTGTGCTAGCTCTTTGAAACTTGACACAATAAAGCAGTTTCAAGGTCTATCTCTATGGTTTGTTTGCTGTTGATGTAGCCCTAAGCAGAGACTGGCGAGAATCACTTTCATGGAAAGGGCCTGCCAAGCTTCCAAAAAACGACGAGTTGCCTGAAATCTCACCACACACTTTTCACCCAATCTGATGAAACTTTCAGGTAATGATCAGTACACCATCCCACTTGGCTCGCCAAATTCGTTCTTCTAGGTTAAACCGTTCGTTGGCAGTAACCGGTTTCATTTTGAGGTTTCACTCTGTTTTCTCCTATAGGGATACATGTATTTGGAACTCTAAATCAAACACGGTTTGTGCTAGCTCTTTGAAACTTGACACAAAAAAGCAGTTTCAAGTTCTATCTCTATGGTTTGTTTGCTGTGATGTAGCCCTAAGCAGAGACTGGCGAGAATCACTTTCATGGAAAGGGCCTGCCAAGCTTCCAAAAAACTACGAGTTGCCTGAAATCTCAGCACACACTTTTTCACCCAATCTTGATGAAACTTGCAGGTAATGATCAGTACACCAATCCCACTTGGCTCGCCAAATTTCGTTCTTCTAGGTTAAAACCCTTCGCTGGCAGTAACCGGTTTCATTTTGAGGTTTCACTCTGTTTTCTCCTATAGGGATACATGTATTTGGAACTCTAAATCAAACACGGTTTGTGCTAGCTCTTTGAAACTTGACACAATAAATCAGTTTCAAGTTCTATCTCTATGGTTGTTTTGCTGTGATGTAGCCCTACGCAGAGACTGGCGAGAATCACTTTCATGGAAAGGGCCTGCCAAGCTTCCAAAAAAACTACGAGTTCCCTGAAATCTCAGCACACACTTTTTCACCCAATCTTGATGATACTATCAGGTAATGATCAGTACACCAATCCCACTTGGCTTTCCAAATTTCGTTCTTCTAGGTTAAACCGTTCGTTGGCAGTAACCGGTTTCATTTTGAGGTTTCACTCTGTTTTTCTCCTATAGGGATACATGTATTTGGAACTCTAAAATCAAACACAGTTTTGTGCTAGCTCTTTGAAACTTGACACAATAAAGCAGTTTCAAGTTCTATCTCTATGGTTTGTTTGCTGTTGATGTAGCCCTAAGCAGAGACTGGCGAGAATCACTTTCATGGAAAGGGGCCTGCCAAGCTTCCAAAAAACTACGAGTTGCCTGAAATCTCAGCACACACTTTTTCACCCAATCTTGATGAAACTTTCAGGTAATGATCAGTACACCGATCCCACTTGGCTCGCCAAATTTCGTTCTTCTAGGTTAAACCGTTCGTTGGCAGTAACCGGTTTCATTTTGAGGTTTCACTCTGTTTTCTCCTATAGGGAACATGTATTTGGAACTCTAAATCAAACACGGTTTGTGCTAGCTCTTTGAAACTTGACACAATAAAGCAGTTTAAAGTTCTATCTCTATGGTTTGTTTGCTGTTGATGTAGCCCTAAGCAGAGACTGGCGAGAATCACTTTCATGGAAAGGGCCTGCCAAGCTTCCAAAAAACTACGAGTTGCCTGAAATCTCAGCACACACTTTTTCACCCAATCTTGATGAAACTTTTAGGTAATGATCAGTACACCAATCCAACTTGGCTCGCCAAATTTCGTTCTTCTAGGTTAAACCGTTCATTGGCAGTAACCGGTTTCATTTTGAGGTTTCACTCTGTTTTCTTTTATAGGGATACATGTATTTGGAACTCTAAATCAAACACGGTTTGTGCTAGCTCTTTGAAACTTGACATAATAAAGCAGTTTCAAGTTCTATCTCTATAGTTTGTTTGCTGTTGATGTAGCCCTAAGCAGAGACTGGCGAGAATCACTTTCATGTAAAGGGCCTGCCAAGCTTCCAAAAAACTACGAGTTGCCTGAAATCTCAGGAGACACTTTTTCACCCAATCTTGATGATACTATCAGGTAATGATCAGTACACCAATCCCACTTGGCTTTCCAAATTTCGTTCTTCTAGGTTAAACCGTTCGTTGGCAGTAACCGGTTTCATTTTGAGGTTTCACTCTGTTTTCTCCTATAGGGATACATGTATTTGGAACTCTAAATCAAACACGGTTTGTGCTAGCTCTTTGAAACTTGACACAATAAAGCAGTTTCAAGTTCTATCTCTATGGTTTGTTTGCTGTTTATGTAGCCCTAAGCAGAGACTGGCGAGAATCACTTTCATGGAAAGGGCCTGCCAAGCTTCCAAAAAACTACGAGTTGCCTGAAATCTCAGCACACAATTTTTCACCCAATCTTGATGAACCTTTCAGGTAATGATCAGTACACCAATCCCACTTGGCTCGCCAAATTTCGTTCTTCTAGGTTAAACCGTTCGTTGGCAGTAACCGGTTTCATTTTGAGGTTTCACTCTGTTTTCTCCTATAGGGATACATGTATTTGGAACTCTAAATCCAACACGGTTTGTGCTAGCTCTTTGAAACTTGACGAAACTTGACACAATAAAGCAGTTTCAAGTTCTATCTCTATGGTTTGTTTGCTGTTTATGTAGCCTAAGCAGAGACTGGCGAGAATCACTTTCATGGAAAGGGCCTGCCAAGCTTCCAAAAACTACGAGTTGCCTGAAATCTCAGCACACAATTTTTCACCCAATCTTGATGAACCTTTCAGGTAATGATCAGTACACCAATCCCACTTGGCTCGCCAAATTTCGTTCTTCTAGGTTAAACCGTTCGTTGGCAGTAACCGGTTTCATTTTGAGGTTTCACTCTGTTTTCTCCTATAGGGATACATGTATTTGGAACTCTAAATCCAACACGGTTTGTGCTAGCTCTTGAAACTTGACACAATAAAGCAGTTTCAAGGTCTATCTCTTATGGTTTGTTTGCTGTTGATGTAGCCCTAAGCAGAGACTGGCGAGAATCACTTTCATGGAAAGGGCCTGCCAAGCTTCCAAAAAACTACGAGTTGCCCTGAAATCTCAGCACACACTTTTTCACCCAATCTTGATGAAACTTTTAGGTAATGATCAGTACACCAATCCAACTTGGCTCGCCAAATTTCGTTCTTCTAGGTTAAACCGTTCATTGGCAGTAACCGGTTCATTTTGAGGTTTCACTCTGTTTTCTCCTATAGGGATACATGTATTTGGAACTCTAAATCAAACACGGTTTGTGCTAGCTCTTTGAAACTTGACACAATAAAGCAGTTTCAAGTTCTATCTCTATAGTTTGTTTGCTGTTGATGTAGCCCTAAGCCGAGACTGGCGAGAATCACTTTCATGTAAAGGGCCTGCCAAGCTTCCAAAAACTACGAGTTGCCTGAAATCTCAGGAGACACTTTTTCACCCAATCTTGATGATACTATCAGGTAATGATCAGTACACCAATCCACTTGGCTTTCCAAATTTCGTTCTTCTAGGTTAAACCGTTCGTTGGCAGTAACCGGTTTCATTTTGAGGTTTCACTCTGTTTTCTCCTATAGGGATACATGTATTTAGAACTCTAAATCAAACACGGTTTGTGCTAGCTCTTTGAAACTTGACACAATAAAGCAGTTTCAAGTTCGATCTCTATGGTTTGTTTGCTGTTGATGTAGCCCTAAGCAGAGACTGGCGAGAATCACTTTCATGGAAAGGGCCTGCCAAGCTTCCAAAAAACTACGAGTTGCCTGAAATCTCAGCACACACTTTTTCACCCAATCTTGATGAAACTTTCAGGTAATGATCAGTACACCAATCCACTTGGCTCGCCAAATTTCGTTCTTCTAGGTTAAACGTTCGTTGGCAGTAACCGGTTTCATTTTGAGGTTTCACTCTGTTTTCTCCTATAGGGATACATGTATTTGGAACTCTAAATCAAACACAGTTTGTGCTAGCTCTTTGAAACTTGACCACAATAAAGCAGTTTCAAGGTCTATCTCTATGGTTTGTTTGCTGTTGATGTAGCCCTAAGCAGAGACTGGCGAGAATCACTTTCATGGAAAGGGCCTGCCAAGCTTCCAAAAAACTACGAGTTGCCTGAAATCTCACCACACACTTTTTCACCCAATCTGATGAAACTTTCAGGTAATGATCAGTACACCAATCCCACTTGGCTCGCCAAATTTCGTTCTTCTAGGTTAAACCGTTCGTTGGCAGTAACCGGTTTCATTTTGAGGTTTCACTCTGTTTTCTCCTATAGGGATACATGTATTTGGAACTCTAAATCAAACACAGTTTGTGCTAGCTCTTTGAAACTTGACACAATAAAGCGTTTCAAGTTCTATTTCTATGGTTTGTTGCTGTGATGTAGCCCTAAGCAGAGACTGGGCGAGGATCACTTTCATGGAAAGGGCCTGCCAAGCTTCTAAAAAACTACGAGTTGCCTGAAATCTCAGCACACACTTTTTCACCCAATCTTGATGAAACTTTCAGGTAATGATCAGTACACAATCCCACTTGGATCGCCAAATTTCGTTCTTCTAGGTTAAACCGTTCATTGGCAGTAACCGGTTTCATTTTGAGGTTTCACTCTGTTTTCTCCTATAGGGATACATGTATTTGGAACTCGAAATCAAACGCGGGTTGTGCTAGCTCTTTGAAACTTGACACAATAAAGCAGTTTCAAGTTCTATCTCTATGGTTTGTTTGCTGTTGATGTAGCCTAAGCAGAGACTGGCGAGAATCACTTTCATGGAAAGGGCCTGCCAAGCTTCCCAAAAACGACGAGTTGCCTGAAATCTCAGCACACACTTTTTCACCCAATCTTATGAAACTTTCAGGTAATGATCAGTACACCAATCCCACTTGGCTCGCCAAATTTTGTTCTTCTAGGTTAAACCGTTCGTTGGCAGTAACCGGTTTCATTTTGAGGTTTCACTGTGTTTTCTCCTAGAGGGATACATGTATTTGGAACTCTAAATCAAACACAGTTTGTGCTAGCTCTTTGAAACTTGACACAATAAAGCGGTTTCAAGTTCTATCTCTATGGTTTGTTTGCTGTTGATGTAGCCCTAAGCAGAGACTGGCGAGAATCACTTTCATGGAAAGGGCCTGCCAAGCTTCCAAAAACTACGGAGTTGCCTGAAATCTCAGCACACACTTTTTCACCCAATCTTGATGAAACTTTCAGGTAATGATCAGTACACCAATCCACGTGGCTCGCCAAATTTCGTTCTTCTAGGTTAAACCGGTCGTTGGCAGTAACCGTTTTCATTTGAGGTTTCACTCTGTTTTCTCCTATAGGGATACATGTATTTGGAACTCTAAATCAAACACGGTTTGTGCTAGCTCTTTGAAACTTGACACAATAAAGCAGTTTCAAGTTCTATCTCTATGGTTTGGTTTGCTGTTGATGTAGCCCTAAGCAGAGACTGGCGAGAATCACTTTCATGGAAAGGGCCTGCCAAGCTTCCAAAAAACTACGAGTTGCCTGAAATCTCAGCACACACTTTTTTCCCCAATCTTGATGAAACTTTCAGGTAATGATCATACACCATCCCACTTGGCTCGCCAAATTTCGTTCTTCTAGGTTAAACGTTCGTTGGCAGTAACCGGTTTCATTTTGAGGTTTCACTCTGTTTCTCCTATAGGGATACATGTATTTGGAACTCTAAATCAAACACGGTTTGTGCTAGCTCTTTGAAACTTGACACAATAAAGCAGTTTCAAGTTCTATCTCTATGGTTTGTTGCTGTTGATGTAGCCCTAAGCAGAGACTGGCGAGAATCACTTTCATGGAAAGGGCTTGCCAAGCTTCCAAAAAACTACGAGTTGCCTGAAATCTCAGCCACACACTTTTTCACCCAATCTTGATGAAACGTTCAGGTAATGATCAGTACACCAATCCCACTTGGCTCGCCAAATTTCGTTCTTCTAGGTTAAACCGTTCGTTGGCAGCAACCGGTTTCATTTTGAGGTTTCACTCTGTTTTCTCCTATAGGGCTACCATGTATTTGGAACTCTAAATCAAACACGGTTTGTGCTAGCTCTTTGAAACTTGACACAATAAAGCAGTTTCAAGGTCTATCTCTATGGTTTGTTTGCTGTTGATGTAGCCCTAAGCAGAGACTGGCGAGAATCACTTTCATGGAAAGCGCCTGCCAAGCTTCCAAAAAACTACGAGTTGCCTGAAATCTCAGCACACACTTTTTCACCCAATCTTGATGAAACTTTCAGGTAATGATCAGTACACCAAATCCACTTGGTTCGCCAAATTTCGTTCATCTAGGTTAAACCCTTCGCTGGCATAACCCGGTTTCATTTTGAGGTTTCCACTCTGTTTTCTCCTATTGGGATACATGTATTTGGAACTCTAAAACAAACACGGTTTGTGCTAGCTCTTTGAAACTTGACACAATAAAGCAGTTTCAAGTTCTATCTCTATGGTTTGTTTGCTGTTGATGTAGCCCTAAGCAGAGACTGGCGAGAAATCACTTTCATGGAAAGGGCCTGCCAAGCTTCCAAAAAACTACGAGTTGCTGAAATCTCAGCACACACTTTTTCACCCAATCTTGATGAAACTTTCAGGTAATGATCAGTACACCAATCCCACGTGGCTCCCCAAATTTCGTTCTTCTAGGTTAAACCGTTCGTTGGCAGTAACCGGTTTCATTTTGAGGTTTCACTCTGTTTTCTCCTATAGGGATACATGTATTTGGAACTCTAAATCCAACACGGTTTGTGCTAGCTCTTTGAAACTTGACACAATAAAGCAGTTTCAAGGTCTATCTCTATGGTTTGTTTGCTGTTGATGTAGCCCTAAGCAGAGACTGGCGAGAATCACTTTCATGGAAAGGGCCTGCCAAGCTTCCAAAAAACTACGAGTTGCCTGAAATCTCAGCACACACTTTTTCACCCAATCTTGATGAAACTTTCAGGTAATGATCAGTAAACCAATCCACTTGGCTCGCCAAATTTCGTTCTTCTAGGTTAAACCGTTCGTTGGCAGTAACCGGTTTCATTTTGAGGTTTCACTCTGTTTTCTCCTATAGGATACATGTATTTGGAACTCTAAATCCAACACGGTTTGTGCTAGCTCTTTGAAACTTGACACAATAAAGCAGTTTCAAGGTCTATCTCTATGGTTTTTTGCTGTTGATGTAGCCCTAAGCAGAGACTGGCGAGAATCACTTTCATGGAAAGGGCCTGCCAAGCTTCCAAAAAACTACGAGTTGCCTGAAATCTCAGCACACACTTTTTCACCCAATCTGATGAAACTTTCAGGTAATGATCAGTACACCAATCCCACTTGGCTCGCCAAATTTCATTCTTCTAGGTTAAACCGTTCATTGGCAGTAACCGGTTTCATTTCGAGGTTTCACTCTGTTTTTCTCCTATAGGGATACATGTATTTGGAACTCTAAATCAAACACGGTTTGTGCTAGCTCTTTGAAACTTGACACAATAAAGCAGTTTCAAGTTCTATCTCTGGGTTTGTTTGCTGTTGATGTAGCCCTAAGCAGAGACTGGCGAGAATCACTTTCATTGAAAGGGGCCTGCCAAGCTTCCAAAAACTACGAGTTGCCTGAAATCTCAGCACACACTTTTCACCCAATCTTGATGAAACTTTCAGGTAATGATCAGTACACCAATCCCACTTGGTTCGCCACATTTCGTTCATCTAGTTAAACCCTTCGCTTGGCAGTAACCGGTTTTCATTTTGAGGTTTCACTCTGTTTTCTCCTATTGGGATACATGTATTTGGAACTCTAAAACAAACACGGTTTGTGCTAGCTCTTTGAAACTTGACACAATAAAGCAGTTTCAAGTTCTATCTCTATGGTTTGTTTGCTGTTGATGTAGCCCTAAGCAGAGACTGGCGAGAAATCACTTTCATGGAAAGGGCCTGCCAAGCTTCCAAAAAACTACGAGTGCCTGAAATCTCAGCACACACTTTTTCACCCAATCTTGATGAAACTTTCCAGGTAATGATCAGTACACCAATCCCACGTGGCTCCCCAAATTTCGTTCTTCTAGGTTAAACCGTTCGTTGGCAGTAACCGGTTTCATTTTGAGGTTTCACTCTGTTTTCTCCTATAGGGATACATGTATTTGGAACTCTAAATCCAACACGGTTTGTGCTAGCTCTTTGAAACTTGACACAATAAAGCAGTTTCAAGGTCTATCTCTATGGTTTGTTTGCTGTTGATGTAGCCCTAAGCAGAGACTGGCGAGAATCACTTTCATGGAAAGGGCCTGCCAAGCTTCCAAAAACTACGAGTTGCCTGAAATCTCAGCACACACTTTTTCACCCAATCTTGATGAAACTTTCAGGTAATGATCAGTACACCAATCCCACTTGGCTCGCCAAATTTCGTTCTTCTAGGTTAAACCGTTCGTTGGCAGTAACCGGTTTCATTTTGAGGTTTCACTCTGTTTTCTCCTATAGGGATACATGTATTTGGAACTCTAAATCCAACACGGTTTGTGCTAGCTCTTTGAAACTTGACACAATAAAGCAGTTTCAAGGTCTATCTCTATGGTTTGTTTGCTGTTGATGTAGCCCTAAGCAGAGACTGGCGAGAATCACTTTCATGGAAAGGGCCTGCCAAGCTTCCAAAAAACTACGAGTTGCCTGAAATCTCAGCACACCACTTTTTCACCCCAATCTGATGAAACTTTCAGGTAATGATCAGTACACCAATCCCACTTGGCTCGCCAAATTTCATTCTTCTAGGTTAAAC
>NW_027524172.1:0-35113 GCF_052094955.1 Ictidomys tridecemlineatus | reverse complement strand
CAGAAAGCAGAGATTGGAGACTCCGGTGCAGAAGGACTGTTGCAGACAGCAGAGTTTGGAGAATGGAGTGCAAAAGGCCTGTTACACAGAGCAGAGATTGGAGACTTGGGTGGAAAAGGACTGTTACAAACAGCAGAGTTTGGAGACAGGGTTGGAGAAGGATCTTACAGAGAGAAGATTTTGGAGACTGTAGTACAGCAGGACTGTTATAGAGAGAAGATGTTGGAGAATGGGGTGCAGAATTATCGTTGCAGAGAACAGAGTTTTCAGACTGAGGTGCAGAAGAATCTTACAGAGAGAATATGTTGGAGACTGAGGTGCAGAAGGACTGTTACAGAGAGTAGAGTTTAGAGACTGAGATTCAGAAAGACCGTTGTAGAGAGCAGTGTTTGGAGACAGAGGTGCAGAAAGATTGTTACAGAGAGCAGAGTTTGGAGACTGGGGTGCAGAAGGACTGTTTCAGATAGCAGAGTTTTGAGACTGGGGTGCAGAAGGACTGTTGCAGATAGCAGAGTTTGGAGACTGGGGTGTAGAAGGAATGTTGAAGAAAGCAGAGGTTTGAGACTTGGGTGCAGATGGACTGTGACAGAGAGCAGAGTTTGGAGACTGAGGTGCAGAAGGACTTTTAAAGAGAGATGAGTTTGGAGACTGGGGTAGAAAAGGACTGTTACAGAAAGCAGATGTTGGAGACTGAGTTGCAGAAAGATTGTTACAGAGAGCAGAGGATGGAAACTGAGGTGCAGAAGGATTGTTGCAAAGAGAAGAGGTTGGAGACAGGAGTGCAGAAGGCCTTTTACAGCGAGCAGAGTTTGAGACTGGGGTGCAGAAGAAATTTTACAGAGAACAGAGGTTGGAGACAGGGGTGCAAATGGCTTGGTACAGATTGCACAGTTTAGAGACTGGGGTGCAGAAGGATCGTTGCAGAGAGTAGAGGATTCAGACTGAGGCTTAGAAGGACTGTTACAGAGAGCAGAGTTTGGAATCTGAGGCTCAGAAGGACTGTTCCAGAAAGCAGAGTTTGGCAATTCGCGTGTAGAAGAACCATTATAGAAAAAAGAGGTTGGAGACTGTGGTACAGAAGGACTGTTACGGAGAGCAGAGTTTGGAGACTGGGGTGCAGAAGGACCTTTGCAGAGTGCTGATGTTGGAGACTGGGGTAGAGAAGGACAGTTACCGAGAGCAGACGTTGGAGACTGAGGTGCAGAAGGATTGTTACAGAGAGCAGAGTTAGGAGACTGGGGTGCAGAAGGACTGTTGCAGAGAGCAGAGTTTGGAGAGTAGGGTGCAGAATGACTGTTGCAGATAGCAGAGTTTGGAGACTGGGGTGTAGATGGACTGTTTCAGAAAGCAGAGGTTTGAGACATGGGTGCAGAAGGACTGTTGCAGAGAGCAGAGTTTGGAGACTGAGGTTCAGAAGAACTTTTAAAGAGAGATGAGGTTGGAGACTGGGGTGCAGAAGGACTGATACAGAAAGCAGAGGTTGAAGACTGAGGAGCAGAAGGAGCGTTACAGAGATCAGATTTTGGAGACTCCACTACAGGAGGACTGTTACAGAGAGCAGAGGTTGGAGATTGGTGTGGAGAAGGACTGTTACAGAGTGCAGATTTTGGAGTCTGGGGTGCATTAGAACTGTTGCAGAGAGCATAAGTTGGAGATTGGTGTGCAGAAGAACTGTTGCAGAGAGCAGAGGTTGGAGACAGAGGTGCAGAAGAAATCTTACAGAGAGAAGAGGTTGGAAACTCTGGTGCAGAAGGAATGACACAGAGAGGAGAGGTTGGAGACTGGGTTGCAGAAGGATCATTGCAGACAGCAGAGGTTGAGGACTGTGGTACAGAAGGACTGTTACAGAGAGCAGATGTTGGATACTAGGGAGCAGAAGGACTGTTTCAGAGAGCAGATATGGAAACTGGGGTGCGAAAGGATCTTACAGAGTATAGAGGTTGGAGGCTGGGGTGCAGAAGCACTCTTACAGACAGCAGATTTTGGAGACTGAGGTGCAGAAGGACTGTTACAGAAAGCAGATTTGGGAGGCTGCGGTGCACACGGATCATTGCAGAGAGCAGAGTTTTCACACTGAGCTTCAGGTAGACTGTTGCAGACTGCAGATGTTGAAGACTGGGGTGCAGAAGGACTTTTGTAGAGAGCACATGTTGGAGACTGGGGTAAAAAAGGATCATTGCAGAGAGCAGATGTTGGAGACTGGTGTGCAGAAGGATTGTTACAGAGAGCAGAGGTTGTAGACTGGGGTGCCAAAAAACCCTTACAGGTAGCAGAAGTTGGATACTGCAGGAAAGAAGGACTGTTACAGAGAGCAGAGGTTGGAGACTGCAAAGCAGAAGGACTGTAGCAGAAACCAGAGGTTGGAGACTGGGGTGGAGAAGGACTGTTACATAGAGCAGATTTTCGAGAGTGCACTACAAGAGGACTGTTACAGAGAGCAGAGGTTGGAGACTAGGGTGGAGAAGGACTGTTGCAAACAGCAGTGGAAGGAGACTGGGGTCCAGAAGGATCTTTGTGGAAAGTAGATTATTGAGACTGGTGTTCGAAAGGACTGTTACAGAGAACAGAGTTTGGCGAAGGGGATTAGAAAGATTGTTACAGAGGGCAGAGTTTGGATACTGGGTTGCAGAAGAATCTTACAAAGAGCAAATGTTGGAGACTGAGGTGCAGAAAGACAGTTACAGAGAGTAGAGGTTAGAGACTGAGTTGCAGAAGAACTGTTGCAGAGAGCAGATGTTAGAGACTGGGGTGCAGAAGGACTTTTTCAGAGAGCAGAAGTTGGAGACTGAGGTGCAGAAGGATTGTTACAGAGAGTAGAGGTTGAACACTGGGGTTCAGAAAGACCATTGCAGAGATCAGAGTTTGAGAACTGAGGTGAAGAAGGATCATTGCAGAGAGCAGAGTTTTCAGACTGAGGTTCAGAAGGACTGTTGCAGAGAGCAGATGTTGGAGACTGGGATGCAGAAAGTTCGTTGCACAGAGCAGAGGTTGGAGACTAAGGTGCAGAAGGACTGTTGCAGATAGCAGAGGTTTAAACTGGGGTGTAGAATGACTGTTGCAGGGACTAGAATTTGAGACAGGGGTGTTAAGGACTGTTGCAGAGAGCAGAGGTTGGAGAGTGATATGCAGAAAGACTGTTACAGAGAGTAGAGGTTGGAGACTGAGGTACAGAAAGATTGTTATAGAGAGCAGAGTTTGGAGACTGTGGTGCAGAAGGACTATTGCAGATAGCAGGGTTTGGAGACTGGCGTGTAGAAGAACTTTTGCAGGCAGCAGAGGTTGGAGACTGGGGTGCAGAAGTACTGTTGCTGAGAGCAGACGTTGGAGACTGGGGTGCAGAAGGACGGTTACAGAGAGCAGAGTTTTGAGACTGCGGTACAGAAGGACTGTTACAGAGAGCAGATGTTGGATACTGGGGTGCAGAAAGACTGATGCAGAGAACAGAGTTTAAAGACTGGGGTGCAGATGGACCGTTTCAAAGAGCAGAGGTTGGAGACTCAGGTGCAGAGAGCAGAGGTAGGATACTGGTTTTCAAAAAGACTGATCCAGAAAGCATAGGTTGGAGAATGGGTTTCAGAAGGCCTGTTACAGAGAGCAGCGGTTGAAGACTGAGGTGCTGAAGATTCATTACAGAGAGCAGAGGTTGGAAACTGAGGTCCAGTAGGACTGTTACAGAGAGAAGCGGTTGGAGACTGGGGTGCGGAAGGATTCTTAAAGAGAGCAGAGGATTGAGACAGGGGTGCAGAAGGAGTGCTACAGAGAGAAGACGAGGAGATTGGGGTGCAGAAGGAGCGTTACAGAGAGCAGAGTTTGTAGATTGGTGACCCAAAGAACTGTTACAGAGTGCAGAGGTTGGAGAATAGGGTGCAGAAGGTCTGTTACAGAAAGCAGAGTTTGGAGACTGAGGTGCAGAAAGATCGTTACAGAGAGCAGATGTTGAAGACTGAGGTGCAGAAGGCCTGTTGCAGAGAACAGAGTTTAGAGACTGAGGTGAAGAAGAATTTTACAGAGAGCAGAGTTTGGACACTGATGTGCAGAAGGACTGTTACAGAGAGCAGAGCTTGTAGACTGGTGTGCAGAAGGACTGTTGCAGAGAGCAGAGGTTGGAGACTGAGGTTAAGAGAGATCCTTGCAAAGAAAAGAGGTTGGAGACTGGGGTGCAGAAGGCCTGTTAAAGAGAGCAGAGATTGGAGACTGGGGTGCAGAAGGCCTGTTGCAGAGAGCAGAGTTTGTAGACTGAGGTGCAGAAGGACTGTTAAAGATAGCACAATTTCGTGACTGGGTTGCAGAAAATATTACCGAGAGAATTTTGTAGACTGAGGTTCAGAAGGACTGTTATAGAGAGCAAAGTTTGGAAACTTGGGTGCAGAAAAATTTTTGCAGAGAGTCGAGTTTTCAGACTGAGGTGCGGAAGGATTGTTTCAGAGAGCCGATGTTGCATCATGGGGTGCAGAAGGACTGTTACAGAGAGCAGCGTTTGGAGACTGGGATGCAGAAGGATCGTTGCAGAGAGCACAGGTTGGAGACTGGGGTGCATAAGGCCTGTTACAGAGAGCAGAGGTTGAAGACTGGGGTGCAGAAGGCTTGTTACAGAGAGCAGTGTTTGGAGACTGGGGTGCAGAAGACTGTTACAGAGAGCAGGGTCTGGAGAATGTGTCAGACCTTACAGAGAGCTGAGGTTGGAGACTGAGGTGCAGAAGGACTTTTACAGGGAGTAGACGGTGGAGACTGGGGTGCAGAGGGAGTGCTACAGATAGCAGAGTTTGGAGATTGGGGTGCAAAAGAACTGTTACCGAGAGCAGAGGTTGGAGACAGGGCTTAAGAAGGACTGTTTCAGAGTGCAGAGTTTGGAGACTGAGGTGCAGAAGGACTGTTACAGAGAGTAGATTTTGGAAACTGGGATGTAGAAGGACCGTTGCAGAAAGCAGATGTTGAAGCCTGGGGAGAAGAAGGATCGTTGCAGAGAGCAGATGTTGGAGACTGGGGTGCAGAAGGACTATTAAAGAGAGAAGAGGTTAAAGATTGAGGTGCAGAAAGATTATTTCTGAGTGTAGAGGTTTGAGACTGGGAAGACTGCAGAAGGTCTGTTACAGATTATAGAACTTGGAGACTGAGGTGCAGAATGACTTTTACAAAGAAGAGAAATTGGAGACTGGGGTGCAAAAGGATTCTTACAAAGAGCAAAGAATGGAGACTGGGGTGAAGAAGGATCGTTGCAGAGAGCAGAGGTTTTAGACTGGGTTGCAGCAGGACAGTTACAGACAGCACAGGTTTGAGACTTGGGTGCAGAATAAATGTTGCAGAGAGCAGAGGTTGAAGACTGGGGTTCAGAAGTACTGTAACATAGAGCAGAGGTGGTAGCCTGGGGTGCACAAGGACTGTTGCAGAGAGCAGTTGTTGGAGACTGGGATGCAGAAGGATCATTGCAGAGAGCAGAGGTTGGAGACTGCGGTTCAGAAGGACTTTTGCAGAGAGCAGAGGTTGGAGACTTAGGTGCAGAAGTATCGTTGCAGAGAGAAGAAGTTGGAGACTGGGGAGCAGAAGGCCTTTTACAGAGAGCAGAGTCTGGAGACTGGGGTGCAGAAGACCTGTTACAGAGAGCAGAGGTTGGAGACTGGGGTGCAGAAGGATTGTTAGAGATAGCACAGTTTGGAGACTGGGGTGCAGAAGGATTGTTGCAGATAGCAGAGGTTTTAGACTGAGGTTTAGAAGGAATGTTCCAGAGAGCAGAGGTTGGAATCTGAGGTGCAGAAGGACTGTTACAGAAAGCAGAGGTTGATAATTGGGGTGCAGAAGGACCGTTGTAGAGAGTAGAGTTTGGAGACTTTGGTGCAGAAGGATTGTTGTAGAGAGAAGATGTTGGAGGCTAGGGTGCAGAAGGACCATTACAGAGAGCAAAGCTTGGAGTCTGAGGTGCAGAAGGACTTTTACAGAGAGCAGAGGTTGGAGAAAGGGATTCAAAAGGATTTTACATAGAGCAGAGTCTGGAGACTGGGTTGCAGAGAGCAGAGATTTGAGATTGAGGTTCAGAAGTATCGTTTCATAGAAAAGATGTTTGAGACTGGGGTGCAGAAAGACTGTTACAGAGAGCAGAGATTCGAGATTGCGGTGCAGAAGGACTGTTAAAGAGAGCAGAGGTGGGTGACTGAGGTGCAGAAGGATTGGTAAAGAGAGAAGAGGTTTGAGACTAGTTGTAGAAGAACTGTTACAGAGTGCAGAGGTCAGAAACTGTAGTGCAGAAGGATCGTTTCAGAGAGCAGAGGTTGGCAACTGAGGTGCAGAAGGATCGTTGCAGAGATCAGAGGTTTAAGACTGAGGTGCAGAAGGATTGTTACAGAGAGCAGAGGTTGGAGACTGGGGTCAGAAAGACAGTTACAGAGAGCACAGTTTGGAGACTGGGGTGCAGAAGAAATGTTGCAGTGAGCAGAGATTGGAGACTGCGGTTCAGAAGTACTGTTACAAAGAGCAGAGGTTGGAGACTGGGGTGCAGAAGGAATGTCACAGAGAGCAGAGTTTGGTAACTGGGGTGCAGAAGCATGTTACAGAGAGCAGAGGCTGAAGACTGGGGTCAGAAGGACTGTTGCAGAGAACAGATGTTGGAGACTGAGGTGCAGAAGGATCGCTACAGAGAGCAGAGTTTGGAGACCGGGGTGCAGTAGGATAGTTACAGAGTACAGGTTGGAGACTGGGGTGCAGAAAAAATGTTTAAGAGAGCATAGGTTAGAGACTGGGGTGCAGAAGGACTGTAGCAGAGAGCAGAGGTTGGAGACTGGGGTGTAGAAGTACTGTTGCAGAGAGCAGACGTTGGAAACTGGGATGCAGAAGCATCCTTGCAGAGAGCAGATGTTGGAGACTGGTGTGTAGAAGGACTTTTGCACAAAGCAGAGTTTTGAGACTGGGTTGCAGAAGTACTGTTGCGGAGAGCAGAGTTTGGAGACTGAGGTGCAGAAGGACTGTTACAGAGAGCAGAGGTTTTAGACTGGGGTGCAGAATTACTGACAAGGAAAGTAGAGTTTGGAGACTGGGGTGCAAAATGACTGTTACAGAGAAAAATTTGTAATTTGTGGTGCAGAAGGACATCTGCAGAGAACAGAGGTTGGTTACTGGGGTGCAGGAGGGCCGTTGCAGAGAGATGAGGTTGGAGACTGAGGTGCAGAATGACTGTTACAGAGAGTAAAGTCTAGAGAACGGGGGGTAGAAGGATCTTACAGAGAGCAGAGGTTTTAGACTGGGGTGCAGAAGGACTGTTGCAGAGAACAGAAGTTGGAGATTGAGGTGCAGAAAAATCGTTGCAGAGAAAAGAGTTTGGAGACTGGGGTTCAGAAGGCCTGTTACAGAGTGCAGACTTCAGAGACTGAGTTGCAGAAGACCTGTTACAGAGAGCCGATGTTTGAGACTGGGGTGCAGAAGGATTGTTACAGATAGCACAGTTTGAAGACTGGGGTTTAGAAGGATTGTTGCAGAGAACAGAGGTTTCAGACTGAGGCTTAGAAGGACTGTTACAGAGAGCAGAGGTTGGAGTCTCAGGTGCAGAAGGACAGTTTTAGAAAGCAGAGTTTGGCAATTGGGGTGCAGAAGTACCGTTATAGAGAGAAGAGGTTGGAGACTGCAGTACAGAAGGACTGTTACAGAGACCAGAGTTTGGAGACTGGGGTACAGAAGGACTGTTACAGAGAGCAGACATTGGAGACAGAGGTGCAGAAGGATTGTTACAGAGAGCAGAGATTGGAGACTGGGGTGCAGAAGAACCATTACAGAAAGCAAAGGATGGAGACTGAGATGCAGAAGAACTTTTAGAGAGAACAGAGTTTGGAGACTGAGGTGCAGAAGGATCGTTGCAGAGAGAAGAGTTTGGAGACTGGGGTGCAGAAGGACTGTTGCAGAAAGCAAAAGTTGGCAATTCGGGAGCAGATGGACCATTACAAATAGAAGAGGTTGGAGACTCGATACAAAAGGACTTTTACAGAGAACAGAGTTTGTAGACTGTATAGAAGAAGGATCGTTGCAGAGAGCAGATGTTGGAGAGTGGGGTGCACACGGACTGTTACAGAGAGCAAAGGTTGGAGACTGGGGTGCGGAAGAAATGTTCCAGAGAGCAGAGTTTGGAGACTTGGGTGCAGAAGGACTGATAAAGAGAGCAGAGTTTGGAGACTGGGGTGCAGAAAAACCGTTACAGATTGCAGAGGTTTGATACTTAGGTGCAGAAGGACTTTTACAGACAGGATAGGTTGGAGACAGGGGTGTCAAAGGATTCTTATAGAGAGCAAAGGATGGAGACTGGGGTGCAGAAGGAGTGTTACAGAGAGCAGAGTTAGGAGATTGCGGTTCTGAAGAACTGTTACAGAAAGCAGAGGTTGGAGACTGTGGTGCAGAAGGCCTGTTACAAAGAGCAGAGTTTGGACATGAGGTGCAGAAGGATCGTTACAGAGAGCAGACTCTGATGTGCAGAAGGACTGTTACAGAGAGCAGAGCTTGGAGACTGGGGTACAGAAGTACTGTTGCAGAGAGCAGAGTTTGGAGACTGGAATGCAGAAGGATCGTTGCAGAGAGCAGAGGTTGGAGACCTGGGTGCAGTAGGATAGTTTCAGAGAGCGCAGGTTGGAGACCGGGGTGTAGAAGAAATGTTGCAGAGAGCAGAGGTTGGAGACTGGGGTGCAGAAGGACTGTAGCATAGAGCAGAGGTTGGAGTCTGCAGTGTATAAGGACTGTTGCAGAGAGCAGACGTTGAAGACTGGGATGCAGAAAGATCGTTGCAGAGATCAGATGTTGGATACTGGGTTATAATAAGACGTTTGCAGAGAGCCGAGGTTGGAGACTGGGGTGCAGAAGGCCTGTTGCAGAGAGCAGAGGTTGGAGACTGAGGTTCAGAATGACTGTTACAGAGAGCAGAGGTTTTAGACTGGGGTGCAGAATAACTGATATGGAAAGTAGAGTTTGGAGACTGGGGTCATGAAGGACTGTTACAGAGAGCAGATTTTGTAGCCTGGGGTGCAGAAGGACAGCTGAGAAGAACAGAGGTTGGATACTTTGGTGCACAAGGGCCATTGCAGAGAGATGAGGTTTGAGACTGAGGTGCAGAATGACTGTTACAGAGAGCAAAGTTTGGAGAACGGGATGCAGAAAGATCTTATAGAGACCAGACTTTGAAGACTGGGATGCAGAAGCATCGTTGCAGAGAGTATAGGTTGGAGACTGGGGTGCAGAAGGCCTGTTACAGAGAGCAGAGTTTGGAGACTGGGTTGCAGAAAACCTGTTACAGAAAGCAGATATTGGAGAATGGGGTAAAGAAGGATTGTTACAGATAGCACAGTTTGGAGACTGGGGTTTAGAAGAATTGTTGGAGAGAGCAGAAATTTTAGTTTGAGGCTTAGAAGGACTGTTACAGAGAGCAGAGGTTGGAAATTGGGGTGCAGAAAGACCGTTATAGGGAGAAGTGTTTGGAGATTGCCGTACAAAAGGACTGTTACAGAGAGCAGAGTTTGGAGACTGGGGTGCAGAAGGACCGTTGAAGAGATCAGATGTGGGAGACTGGGATGCAGAAGGATCGTTGCAGAGAGCAGAAGTTGGAGACTGAGGTGCAGAAGGATCGCTACAGAGAGCAGAGTTTGAGGACCAGGGTACAGTAGGATAGTTTCAGAGAGCACAGTTTTGAGACTGGGGTGCTGACGAAATGTTGCAGAGAGCAGAGGATGGAGACTGGGGTGCAGAAGGACTGTAGCAGAGAGCAGAGGTTGGAGACTGGGGTGTAAAAGGACTGTTGCAGAGAGCAGACGTTGGAGACTGGGATGCAGAAGGATCCTTGAAGAGAGCAGATGTTGGATACTGGGTTATAAAAAGACGTTTGCAGAGAGCAGACGTTGGAGACTGGGTAAAAGAAGGATCATTGAAGAGAGCAGATGTTGGAGACTGGGGTGCAGAAGGCCTGTTACAGAGAGCAGAGTTTGAAGACTGGGGTGCAGAATGACTGTTACAGAGAGCAGAGTTTTGATACTGGGGTGCAGAAGACTCTTACAGAGAGCAGCATTTGGAGAATGGGTTGCAGAAGGATCTTACAGAGAGCAGAGGTTGGAGACTGAGGTGCAGAAGGACTTTTAAAGAAAGTAGACGGTGGAGACTGGGGTGCAGAAGAAGTGTTACAGAGAGCAGAGTTTGGAGAACGGGTTGCAGAAGGATCTAACAGAGAGCAGACGTTGGAGACTGGGATGCAGAAGGATCGATGCAGAGAGCAGAGGTTGGAGACTGGGGTGTAGAAGGACTTTTGCATAGAGAAGAGGTTGGAGATGGGGTGCAGAAGGCCTATTACACAGAGCAGAGTTTAGAGACTGGGTTGCAGAAAACCTGTTACAGAGAGCAGATGTTGGAGACTGGGGTGCAGAAGGATTGTTACTGATAGCACAGTTTGGAGACTGTTGTTTAGAAGTATTGTTGCAGAGAGCAGAAGTTTCAGACTGAGGCATAGAAGGACTGTTACAGAGAGCAGAGGTTGGAAATTGGGGTGAAGGAGAACCGTTATAGAGAGAAGAGGTTTAAGACTGCCTTATAGAAGGACTGTTACAGAGAGCAGAGTTTGGAGAATGGGGTGCAGAAGGACCGTTGCAGAGAGCAGATGTGGGAGACTGGTGTGCAGAAGGACTATTACAGAGAGCAGACGTTGGAGACAGAGGTGCAGAAGAATTGTTACAGAGAGCAGAGATTGGAGACTGGTTTGCAGAAGGAAAATTACAGAGAGCAAAGGACGGAGACTGAGGTTCAGAAGAACTTTTACAGATAGCAGAGGTTGGAGACTGAGCTGTAGAAAGATCGTTGCAAAGAGAAGAATTTGGAGACTGAGGTGCAGAAGGACTGTTATAGAAAGGAGAGGTTGGCAATTGGGGAGCAGATGTACCGTTACAAAGAGAAGAGGTTGGAGACTGCGATACAAAAGGACTTTTACAGAGAGCAGAGTTTTGAGACTGGGTAGAGGAAGGATCGTTGCAGAGAGCAGATGTTGGAGACTTGGGTGCAGAAGGCCTGTTACAGAGAGCAGAGTTTGAAGACTGAGGTGCAGAAAGCCTTTTACAGAGAGCAGCCTTTGGAGACTGGGGTGCAGAAGACTCTTACAGAGAGCAGCGTTTCGAGAATGGGTTGCAGAAGGATCTTACAGAGAGCAGATGTTGGAGACTGAGGTGCAGAAAGACATTTACAGAGAGTATAGGGTAGAGACTGGGGTGCAGAAGGAGTGTTACAGAGAGCAGAGTTTGGAGATTGGGGTGCACAAGAACTGTTACTGAGAAACAAGGTTGGAGATAGGGGTGCAGGAGGACTGTTTCAGAGAGCAGAGTTTCCAGACTGAGGTGCAGAAAGACTGCTACAGAGAGAAGATTTTGGAAACTGCGATGTAGAAGGACCTTTGCAGAGAGCAGAGGTGGAGCCTGGGGAGAAGAAGGATCCTTGCAGATAGCAGATGTTGGAGACATTGGTGCATAAGGACTATTAAAGAGAGCAGAGTTTTGAGAGTGAGGTTCAGAAAGATTATTTCTGAGTGCAGAGGTTTGAGACTGGGGTTCAGAAGGACTGTTACAGATTGCAGAACTTAAAGACTGAGGTGCAGAAGGACTTTTACAAGGAGGAGAAGTTGGAGACTGGGGTGCAAAACGACTCTTAAAGAGAGCAGAGGATGGTGACTGGGGTGCAGAAGGATCGTTGCAGAAAGCAGAGGTTAGAAAATTAGGTGCAGAAGGATTGCTACAGAGAGCCGAGTTTGGAGAATGGGGTGCAGCAGGACAGTTACAGAGAGCACAGATTGGAAACTTGGGTTCAGAAGAAATGCTGCAGAGAGCAGAGGTTGGAGACTGGGGTGCAGAAGTACTGAAGCAGAGAGCAGAGGTTGTAGACTGGGGTGCAGAAGGACTGTTGCAGAGAGCAGTTGTTGGAGACTGGGATGCAGAAGGATCATTGCAGAGAGCAGAGGTTGGAGACTGCGGTTTAGAAGGACTCTTGCAGAGAGCAGATGTTGGAGACTGAGGTGCAGAAGGATCGTTGCATAGAGAAGAGGTTGGAGACTAGGGTGCAGAAGGCCTGTTACAGAGAGAAGAGTTTGTAGACTGGGGTGAAGAAGACCTTTTACAGATAGCAGAGGTTGGAGACTGGGGTGCAGAAGGATTGTTGCAGACAGCAGAGGTTTCAGACTGAGGCTTAGAAGGACTCATACAGAGAGCAGAGGTTGGAAACTGAGGTGCAGAAGAACTGTTACAGAAAGCAGAGGTTGGCAATTTGGGTGCAGTAGGACCGTTATAGAGAGAAGAGTTTGGAGACTGCAGTACAGAAAGACTGTGAGAGAGAGCAGAGTTTGGAGACTTTGTTGCAGAAGGACCGTTGTAGAGAGCAGGTGTTGGAGACTAGGGTGCAGAAGCACTGTTACAGAGAGCAGACATTGGACACTAAGGTGAAGAAGGATTTATACAGAGAGCAGCGGTTGGAGACTGCGGTAAAGAAGGACCATTACAGAGAGCAAAGGTTGGAGACTTGGGTGCAGAAGGACTTTTACAGAGAGCAGAGTTTGGATACTGAGGTGCACTAGGACTGTTACAGAGAGGAGAGTTTGGAGAAAGTGATACAAAAGGATCTTACAGAGAGAAGAGTCTGGAGACTGGGGTGCAGAAGGACTGTTGCAGACAGCAGAGGTTGGAGACTGAGGTTCAGAAGGATCCCTGCAGAGAAAAGAGTTTGAAGACTGCGGTTTAGAAGACTGTTATAGAGTGCAGAGTTTTGAGATTGGGGTGCATAAGAACGGTTACAGATAGCAGAGGCTGGAGACTGGGGTGCAGTAAGCCTGTTACAGAGAGCAGAGTTTGGAGACCGAGGTGCAGAAGGACTGTTACAGAGATCTGAGTTTGTAGACTGTGGTGCAGAAGAATTTTTACAGAGAGAAGAGGTTGGAGACTAGGTGTAGAAGGACTGTTACAGAGTGCAGAGTTTGGAACCTGTGGTTCAGAAGGTTCGATGCAGAAAGCAGAGGTTGGGGACTGAGGTGCAGAAGGATCCTTACAGAGAGCAGAGGTTGGAGACTGGGGTCAGAAAGACTGTTACAGAGAGCACAGTTTGGAGACTGGGGTGCAGAAGAAATGTTGCATTGAGCAGAAATTGGAGACTGTGGTACAGAAGTACTGTTACAAAGATAAGAGGGTGGAGTCTGGGGTGCAGAAGGAATGTCACCTAGAGCAGAGTTTGGAAACTGGGGTGGAGAAGAATGTTACAGAGAGCAGAGGCTGGAGACTGGGGTCCGACAGACAGTTGCAGAGAACAGACCATGGAGACTGGGGTTCAGAAGGATCGTTGCAGAGAGCAGAGGTTGGAAACTGAGGTGCAGAAGGATCGCTACTGAGAATAGAGTTTGGAGACCGGGGTGCAGTAGAATAGTTACAGAGAGCACAGGTTGGAGACGGGGGTGCAGAAGGACTGTAGAAGAGAGCAGATGCTGGAGACTGGGGTGTAGAAGGACTGTTGCAGAGAGCACACATTTGAGACTGAGATGCAAAAAGATCATTGGAGAGAGCAGATGTTGGAGACTGCTGTGTAGAAGGACTTTTGCACAGAGCAGAAGTTTGAGACTGGGGTGCAGAAGGACTGTTGCGGAGAGCAGAGTTTGAAGACTGAGGTGCAGAAGGACTGATACTGAGGGCAGAGGTTTCAGACTGGGGTGCAGAATAACTGATACAGAAAGTAGAGTTTGGAAACTGGGGTGTAGAAGGATTATTACAGAGAGCAGAGTGTGTAGCATGGGGTTCAGAGAGACTGCTGTAGAGAACAGAGGTTCGAGACTGGGGTGCAGGAGAGCCATTGCAGAGAGATGAGGTTGGAGACTGAGGTGCAGAATACTGTTACAGAGAGCAAAGTTTGGATAACAAGGTAGAGAAAGATCTCACAGAGAGCAGAGGTTGGAGACTGGGGTGCAGAAGGATTGTTGCAGAGAGCACAGGTTGGAGACTGAGTTGCAGAAGAATCGTGGCAGAGAGAAGAGGTTGGAGACTGTGTTGCAGAAGGCCTGTTACAGAGAGCAGATGTTTGAGACTGCGGTGCAGAAGGATTGTTACAGATAGCACAGTTTGAAGACTGGGGTCTAGAAATGTTGTTGCAGAGAGCAGTGGTTTCAGACTGTGGCTTAGATGGACTTTTACAGAGAGCAGAGGTTGGAGTTTGAGGTGCAGAAGGACTGTTTCAGAAAACAGAGGTTGGCAATTGGGGTGAAGAAGTACCGTTATAGAGGGAAGAGGTTGGAGACTGCGGTACAGAAGGACTGTTACAGTGAGCAGAGTTTAGAGACTGGCGTGCGAAGGACAGTTACAGAGAGCAGACGTTGGAGACAGAGGTGCAATAGGATTGTTACAGAGAGCAGAAGTTGGAGACTGGAATATAGAAGGACTGTCACAGAGAGCACAGGTTGGAGACTGGGGTGCAGAAAAAATGTTGCAGAGAGCAGAGTTTGGAGACTTGTGTGCAGAAGGACTGATACAGAGAGCAGAGGATGGAGACTGCGGTGCACGAGGACCGTTACAGATTGCAGAGTTTCAATACTGAAGTGCAGAAGGACTTTTACAGAGAGGAGAGGTTGGAGACAGGGTTGTCAAAGGATTCTTACAGAGAGTAGAGGATGGAGACTGGGGTGCAGAAGGAGTGTTACAGAGAGCAGAGTTTGGAGACTGGGGTTCGGAAGAAGTGTTACAGAAAGCAGAGGTTGGAGACTGTGGTGCAGAAGGCGTGTTTCAGGGAGCAGAGTTTGGACATGAGGTGCAGAAAGATCGTTAGAGAGAGTAGAGATTGGACACTGATTTGCAGAAGGACTGTTACAGAGAGCAGAGCTTAGAGACTGGGGTGCAGAAGTACTGTTGCAGAGAACAGAGGTTGGAGACTGAAGGGCAGAAGGATCTCTACTGAGAGCAGAGTTTGGAAACCAAGGTGCAGTAGGATAGTTTCAGAGAGCACAGGTTGGAGACTGGGGTGCAGAAGAAATGTTGAAGAGAGAAGTGGTTGGAGACTGGGGTGCAGAAGGACTGTAGAAGAAAGCAGAGGTTGGAGACTCAGGTGCAGAAGGATCGCTACAGAGAGAAGAGTTAGTAGACCGGGGTGAAGTAGGATAGTTTTAGAGAGCACATGTTGGAGACTTGGGTGCAGAAGAAATGTTGCAGAGAGCAGAGGTTGGAGACTGGGGTGTAGAAGGACTTTTGCAGAGAGCAGACGTTTGAGACTGGGATGCAGAAAGATCGTTGCTGAGAGCAGATGTTGGATACTGGGGTAATATAAGATGTTTGCAGAGAGCAGAGATTGGAGACTTGGGTGCAGATGGACTGTTACAGAGAGCAGAGGTTTTACACTGGGGTGCAGAATAACTGATACGGAAAGTAGAGTTTGGAGACTGGGGTGCAGAAAGACTGTTACAGAGAGCAGAGTTTGTAGCCTGGGGTGAAGAAGGACAGCTGAAGAGAACAGAGGTTGGATACTGAGATGCACAAGGGCTGTTGCAGAGAGATGAGGTTAAATACTGAGGTGCAGAATGACTGTTACAGAGAGCAATGTTTGGAGAACGGGGTGCAGAAGGATCTTAAAGAGAGCAGTCGTTAGAGACTGGGATGCAGAAAGATCGTTGCAGAGAGCAGAGGTTGGAGACTGGGATGTAGAAGGACTTTTGCAGAGAGCAGAGGTTAAAGAATGGGGTGTAGAAGGCCTGTTACAGAGACCAGAGTTTGGAAACAGGGTTTCAGAAAACCTGTTACAGAGAGCAGATGTTGGAGACTGGGGTGCAGAAGGATTGTTACAAATAGCACAGTTTGGAGACTGTAGTTTAGAAGGATTGTTGCAGAGAGCAGAAGTTTCAGACTGAGGCTTAGAAGGACTGTTACAGAGAGCAGTGGTTGGAATTTGGGGTGCAGAAAGAGCGTTATAGTGAGAAGTGGTTGGAGACTGGGGTGCAGAAGGACCATTGCAGAGAGCAGATGTTGGAGAGGTTGGAGACTGCCGTACAGAAGGACTGTTACAGAGAGCAGTGTTTGGAGACTGGGGTGCAGAAGGACCATTGCAGAGAGCAGATGTGGGAGACTGGGATGAAGAAGGATCGTTGCAAAGAGCAGAGGTTGGAGACTCAGGTGCAGAAGTGTCGCTACAGAGAGCAGAGTTTGAGGACCCGGGTGCAGTAGGATATTTTCAGCGAGCACAGGTTGGAGACTTGGGTGCAGAAGAAATGTTGCAGAGAGAAGAGGTTGGAGACTGGGGTGCAGAAGGACTGTTTCAGAGATCAGATGGTGGATCTTGGGGTGCAGTAGGACTGAAACAGAGAGCAGAGTTTGGAGACTGGGGTGCAGAAGGATTGTTGCTGAGAGCACAGGTTGGAGACTGGGGTGCAGAAGGCCTATTAAAGAGAGCAGAGTTTGAAGACTGGGGTGCAGAAGGCCTGTTACAGAGACCAGAGTTTTGGGACTGGGGTGCAGAAGACTGTTACAGAGAGCAGCTTTTGGAGAATGGGTTGCATAAGGATCTTACAGAGAGCAGAGTTTGGAGACTGAGGTGCACAAGTACTTTTACAGAGAGTAGAGGGTGGAGACTGGGGTGCAGAAGGAGTGTTACAGAGAGCAGAGTTTGGAGATTGGGGTGCAGAAGAACTGCTACTGAGAGCAGAGGTTGGAGACACGGGTGCACAAGGACTGATACAGAGATCAGAGTTTGTAGACTGGGGTGAAGAAGAATCGTTGCAGTGAGCAGAGGTTGGAAACTAAGGTGCAGAAGGATCATTCCACAGAGCCGATTTTGGTTACTGCGGTGTAAAAGGAATGCTGCAGAGAGCAGAGGTTGGAGACTGAGGTGAAAAAGGACTGATACAGAGAGCAGATGTTGGAAACTGGGGTGCAGAAGTACTTTAGCAGAGAGCAGAGGTTGGAGACTGGGATGCAGAAGGACTGTTGCAGAGAGCAGATTTTGGAGACTGGGGTGCAGAAAAACTGTTGTAGAGAACAGAGTGTGCAGACTGGGGTGCAGAAGAAACGTTGCAGAGAGCAGAGTTTGCAGACTGAGGTTCAGAAGTATTTTTACACAGAGCAGAGGTTGTAGACTGTTTTGCAGAAGGACTGTTACAGAGAGCATAGTTTGCAGACTGGGGTGCTGAAGGACTGTTACAGATAGCACAATTTCGAGACTGGGTTGCAGAAGGATCTTACAGAAAGCATTTGTAGACTGAGCCTCAGAAAAACTGTTACAGAGAGCAAAGTTTGGAAACTCGGGTGCAGAAGGATTTTTGCAGAGAGCCGAGTTTTCAGACTGAGGTGCAGAAGGACTGTTTCAGAGAGCAGATGTTGGATCCTGGGTTGCAGAAGGACTGTTACAGAGAGCAAAGTTTGGAGACTGGGGTGCAGAAGGATCGTTGTAGAGAGCACAGGTTGAAGACTGGGGTGCATAAGGCCTGTTACAGAGAGCAGAGTTTGAAGACTGTTGTGCAGAAGGATCTTAGAGAGAGCAGAGTTTGGAGACTGAGGTGCAGAAGGACTGTTACAGGGAGTATATTTTGGAAACTGGGATGTAGAAGGAACATTGCAGAGAGCAGAATTTGGAGACTGGGGATAAGAAGGATCCTTGCAGAGAGCAGATGTTGGAGACTGGGTGCAGAAGGACTATTAAAGACAGCAGAGGTTGGAGACTAAGGTGCAGAAAGATCATTTCTGAGTTCAGAGGTTTTAGACTGGGGTGAAGAAGGACTGTTACAGATTGCAGAACTTGGAGACTTAAGTCCAGAAGGACACTTACAGAGAGGACAGGTTGGAGACTGGGGTGCAAAAGGATTCTTACAGAGAGTAGAGGATTGAGACTGGGTGCAGAAGGGTCGTTGCATAGAGCAGAGGTTGGAGAATGAGGTGCAGAAGGATCGCTATAGAGAGCAGAGGTTGGAGACTGGGGTGCAGCAGGACAGTTACAGAGAGCACAGGTTGGATACTTGGGTGCAGAAGGACTGATACAGAAAGTAGAGGTTGGAGACTGGGGTGCAGAAGGACTGTTGCAGAGAGCAGATTTTGGAGACTTTGGTTCAGAAGAATCGGTGGTGCGAGCAGAGTATGGAGACTGGGGTGTAGAAGGACTGTTGCAGAGAACAGAGGTTGGAATCTGAGGTGCAGAAGGACCATTGCAGTAAGCAGAGGTTGGAGACTGGGTTTCAGAAGGATCCTACAGATAGCAGAGTTTGGACACTGAGGTGCAGAAGGACTGTCGCAGAGAGAAGAGTTTGGAGATTGGGGCCCAGAAGTACTTTTGCAGAGAACAGAGGTTGGATTCTGAGGTGCAGAAAGACTGTTACAGAGAGCAGAGTTTGGAGACTGGTGTGCAGAAAGACTGATACATTATGCGGATTTTGGAGACTCTGGTGCAGAAAGACTGTTACAGACAGCAGAGGTTGGAGTCTGCAGTACAGAAGGACTGTTACAGAGAGCAGAGGTTGAAGACTGGGGTGCAGAAGAATTGTTGCAGAGGACAGAGGTTGCAGAGTTAGGTGCAGAAGGAGTGTTACAGAGAGCAAAATTTGGAGACTATGGAGCAGAAGGACTGATACACAAAACAGAGTTTTGAGACTGGGGTGTAGAAGGACTGTTGCAGAGAGCAGAGTTTGGAGACTAGGTTGGAGAAGGACTGTTGCAGACAGCAGATGTTGGAGAGTGGGGTGCAGAAGGAATGTTGCAGAGAGCAGAGGTTGCAGAGTCATGTGCAGACGGACTGTTACAGAGAGCAGAGTTTGGAGACTGTGGTGCAGAAGAACTGATACAGAAAGCAGAGTGTGGAGACTGGAGTGAAGAAGGACCCTTACAGAGAACAGTGGTTGAAGACTGCGGCAGAGAAGAACTGTTTTTGAGATTAACGTTGGAGACTGGGGTGCAGAGGGACCATTGCAGAGAGCAGAGGTTGAAGACTGGGGTGCAGAAGGAATGTTACAGAGGGCAGAATTTGAAAACTGGGTACAGAAGGATCTTCCAGAGAGCAGAGGTTGGAGACTGGGTTATAGAGAGACTGTTGCAGAGCAAACGTTGGAGACTAAGGTGCAGAAGGATCATTGCAGAGAGCAGATTTTGGAGACTGGGGTATAGAAAGACTGTTCCAGAGAGAAGAGTTTGGAGACTGGGGTGTAGAAGGACTGTTGCAGAAAGATATGTTGTTGAATACTGAGGTGCAGAAGGACTGTTTCAGAGAGCACAGTTTGGAAACAGGGGTGCAGAAGGACTGATACAGAGAGCATAGATTAAAGACTGAGGTACAGAAGAAGTGTTACAGAGAGCAGAGGTTGGAGACTGGGGTGCAGAAGGACTGATACTGAAAGCAGAGGTTAGATAATGGTGTCCAGGAGGACCGTTACAGAGAGCAGAGTTTGGAGACTGCAGTACAGAAGGACTCTTACAGAGAGCAGATGATGCAGACTGTGGTGCAGAAGGAATGTTACAGAGAGTAGAGTTTGGAGACTTGGGTGCAGAAGGATCGTTGCAGAGAGTAGAGGTTGGGGAATGGGGTAGAGAAAAACTGTTGCAGAGAGCAGAGTTTAAAACCTGGGGTGCATAAGGACCGTTGCTGAGAGCAGAGGTTAAAGACTGATGTGCAGAAGGATAATTGCAGAGAGCAGAGGTTGATGAATGTGGTGCAGAAAGCCTCTTACAGAGAGCAGAGTTTGGTACTGGGGAGCATTAAAACTGTTACAGAGAGCAGAGTTTGGAGACTGGGTTGCAGGGTGAAGAAGGACTGTTACAGAGAGTAGAAGTTGGAAACTGAGGTCCAGAATGACCGTTGCAGAGAACAAAGGTTGGAGACTGAGGTGCAGAAGGATTGTTACAGAGTGCAGAGGTTGAAGACAGGCGTGCAGAAGGAATGATTCAGAGAGCAGAGGTTTCAGACTGAGATGTACAAGGACTGTTGCAGAGAATAGAGGTTGGAGATTGGGGTTCAGAAGGACTGTAGCAGAGAGCAGAGGTTGGAGACTAAGGTGCAGAAGGAGAGTTACTCAGAGCAGGGGTTGGAGACTGGGTTGCAGAAGGACTGACACATAAAGCAGAGGTTGGAAATTGGGGTGCAGAAGTACCCTTAAAGAGAACAGAGGTTGGAGAATGCAGTACAGAAGGACTGTTACAGAGAGCAAAATTTGGAGACTGGGGTGCAGAATGACTGTTGCAGAGAGCAGATGTTGGAGACTGGGGTGAAAAAGGACTGTTGCAGAGAACATAGGATGGAGACTGGGGTGCAGAAGGACTGTTGCAGAGAGCAGAAGTTGTAGAATGAGTTGCAGAAAGACGGTCAGAGGGCAGAGTTTTGAGACTTTGGTTCAAACCACTGATCCAGAAAGCACAGGTTGAATACTGGGGTGTATAAGGACCCTTACAGAGAACAGAGGTTGGCGACTGTGGTACAGAAGGACTGTTACAGAGAGCAGAGGTTGGAGTCTGGGTTGCAGAAGAACCGAAGTAGAGAACAGAGTTTGGAGACTGGGGTGCAGAAGGACAGTTGGGGCGATCAGAGTATGGAAACTTGGGTGTAGAAGGACTGTTGCAAGGAGCAGTGTTTGGAGACTGAGTTACAGAAGGACTGTTACAGAGATCAGACTTTTGATACTGGGCTTCAGATGGATTATTGAAGAGAGCAGAGTTTTCAGACTGAGGGACAGAAGAACTGTTGCAGAAAGCAGATGTTGGAGACTGGGGTTCACAAGGACTGTTGCAGCTAGCAGAGGTTTCAGACTAGGATGCAGAAGGATCGTTGCAGAGAGCAGAGGTTGGAGACTGAGGTGCAGAAGGATTGTTACAGAGCGCAGATGTTGGAGACTGGGGTGCAGAAGTACTGTTGCAGAGAGCAGACATTTTAGACTGGGATGTAGAAGGACTGTTGCAGAGAGTAGAGGTTGGAGATTGGGGTCCAGAAAAACTGTAGCAGAGAGCAGAGGTAGGAGACTAAAGTGCAGAAGGACAGTTAAACAGAGCAGAGGTTGGAGACTGGGGTGCAGACGGACTGACACAGAAAGCAGAGGTTGGAGACTCGGGTGCAGAAGTCCATTACAGAGAGCAGAGGTTGTAGAATGCAGTACAGAAGGACTGTTACAAAGAACAAAATTTGGCGACTGGGGTGGATAATGACTGTTGCAGAGAGCAGATGTTGGAGACTGGGGTACAAATGGACTGTTGCAGAGAGCATATGATCGAGACTGGGATGCAGAATGACTGTTGCAGAGAGCAGAGGTTGCAGACTGAGTTGCAGAAGGACGGTTACAGAGGGAAGAGTTTGGTGACTATTGTTCAAAACGACTGATACAGAAAGCAGAAGTTGGATACTGGGGTGCATAAGGACCCTTACAGAGAACAGCGTTTGGAGACTGTGGTACAGAACGACTGTTTCAGAGAGCAGAAGTTGGAGACTGGGGTGCAGAAGAACTGATGTAGAGAACAGAGTTTGGAGTCTGGGGTGCAGAAGAATCTTTGGGGCTATCAGAGTATGGAGACTGGGGTGTAGAAGGACTGTTGCATAGAGCAGAGTTTGGAGACTGGGGTGTAGAAGGACTGTTTAAGAGAGCAGATGTTAGAGACTTGTGCGCAGAAGGAGTTTTTCATAGAGCAGATATTGGAGATTGAGGTACAGAAGGACTGTTACAGAGAGCATAGGTTGGAGACTGGGTTGCAGATGGAGGATTACAGAGAAGGGGGTTTTCAGACTGAGGTACAGAAGAACTGTTGCACAAAGCAGATGTTGGAGACTGGGGTTTAAAAGGACTGTTGCAGAGAGCAGAGGTTTGAGACTGGGTTGCAGAAGGATCGTTGCAGAGAGCAGAGGTTGGAGACTTATATGCAGAAGGATCGTTGATGAGAGCAGAGGTTCGAGACTGGGGTGCAGAAGGAACGTTACAGAGAGCAGAGTTTGGAGACTGGGGTGCAGAAAGACTTTTACATACAGCATAGGTTTGAGACTGGGATGCAGAAGGAATGTTGCAGAAAGCATAGGTAGGAGACTGCGGTTCAGAAGGACTGTTTCTGAAAGCAGAGGCTGGAGACTGAGGTGCTGAAGGTTCATTACAAAGAGCAGAGGTTGGACACTGAGGTGCAGAAGGACTGTTACAGAGAGGAACGGTTGGAGACTGGGGTGCAGAAGGATTCTTACAGAGAGCAGAGTAAGGAGACTGGGGTTCAGAAGGACAGTTGCAGAGAGCAGAGGATGGAGACTGAGGTGAAGAAGGATCGTTGCAGAGAAAAGAGTTTGGAAACTGAGTTGCAGAAGGCCTGTTACAGAGTGCAGAGTTTTGAGAGTGGGGTACAGGAGGTTTGTTACAGAGAGCAGAGGTTGGAGACTAAAGTGCAGAAGGATCGTTTCAGAGAGCATATGTTGGAGACTGGGGTCCAGAAGAACTGTTACAGATTGCAGAACTTGTAGATTAAGGTGGAGAAGGATCTTGCAGAGAGCAGAGGTTGAAGACTGAGGTGCAGAAGGATAGCTACAGAGAGCAGAGGTTGGAGACTGGGATGCAGCAGTACAGTTACAGAGAGCACAGGTTGGAGACTGGGGTGCAGAATAAATGTTGCAGAGAGCAGAGTTTTGAGACTGGGGTGAAGAAGGACTGTAGCGGAGAGCAGAAGTTGGAGACTGGGGGTGCAGAAAAACTGTTGCAGAGAGCAGACGTGGGAGACTTGGATGCAAAAGGATTTTTGCAGAGAGTAGTGGTTGGAGACTGAGGTGTAGAAGGACTGTTGCAGAGGGAAGAGCTTGGAGACTGGGTTGCAGACGGACTGTTGCAGAGAGCAGAGGTTTGAGACTGAGGTGCAGAAAGACTGTTACAGAGAACAGAGGTTGAAGACTGGTGTGAAGAAGAATCGTTGCAAAGAGTAGAGTTTTCAGACTGAGGATTAGAAGGACTGTTACAGAGAGCAGAGGTTTGAGTCTGAGGTGCAGAAGAACTGTTAGAGAAAGCAGAGTTTGGAGACTTGTGTGCAGAAGGACCGTTGCACAGAGCAGATGTTGGAGCCTGGGGTGCAGAAGGACTGTTACAGAGAGCAGAGGTTGTAGAATGCAGTACAGAAGGACTGTTACAAAGAACAAAATTTGGCGACTGGGGTAGATAATGACTGTTACAGAGGCAGAGGTTGGAGACTTTGGTGCAGAAGGACTGTTGCGGAGAGCAGATGTTAGAGACTGGGTTGCAGAAGGACTGTTGCATTGAGCAGAGTTTGTAGACTGAGATGCAGAAGTACTGTTACAGAGAGCAGAGGTTGGAGATTGGGATGCAGATGGACTGATACAGAAAGTAGAGTTTGGAGACTCGGGTGCAGAAGGACTGTTGCAGAGAGCAGAGGTTGGAGAATGGGTTGCAAAAGGCCTGTTACAGAGAGCAGAGGTTGGAGACTGGGTTGCAGCAGGACTGTTACAGACAGCAGAGTTTTGAGACAGGGTTGCAGAAGGATCTTACAGAGAACAGAGCTTAGAGACTGTGGTACAGCAGGGCTGTTATAGAGAACAGAGGTTGGAGACTGGGGTGCAGAAGAATCGTTGCAGAGAGCAGAGTTTTCAGACTGAGGTGCAGACGGACTGTTGAAGAGAGCAGATATTGTATACTGGGGTGCAGAAGGACTGTTGTAGAGAGCAAAGGATGGAGACTGGGGTGCAGAAGAATCGTTTTAGCGAGCAGAGGTTTGAGACCAGCGTCCAAAAGGAATGTTACAGAGAACAGAGGTTGGAGAAGGGGTGCAGAAGTACTGTTACAGAGGGCAGAGTTTACAGACTGGGTTGCAGAAGGATCTTAGAGAGAGCAGATGTTGGACACTGAGCTGCAGAAGGACTGTTACAGAGAGTAGAGGTTAAAGACTGAGGTGCAGAAGCACCGTTGTAGAGAGCAGAGTTTTGAGACTGAGGTGCAGAAGGATTGTTACAGAGAGCAGAGGTTGGAGCCTGGGGTGCAGAAGGAGTGTTGCAGATAGCAGAGTTTGGAGACTGCGGTGTAGAAGGATTGTTGCAGATACAGAAGTTTGAGACTTTGTTGCAGAAGGACTGATACAGAAAAAAGAGGTTGAAGACTGAGAAGCAGAAGAACCCTTATAGAGTGCAGATTTTGGAGACTGCACTACAGGAGGATTGTTACAGAGAGCAGAGGTTGGAGACTGGTGTGGAGAAGAACTGTTTCAGATTGCAGACCTTGAATACTGGGGTGTAGACGAACTGTTGCAGAGAGCAGAGGTTGGAGACTGGGGTGCAGTAGAACTGTCGCAGAGAGCAGAGGTTGGAAACTGTGGTGCAGAAGGAATGATACAGAAAGGAGAGGTTGAAGACTGGGGTGCAGAACGACCGTTACAGAGAGCAGAGGTTGGAGACTGAGGAGCAGAAGGACTGTTACATAGAACAGAGTTTGGAGTCTGGGGAGGATAAGGAATGTTACAGAGAGCAGATTTGGAAACTTGGCTGCAGAAGGATCTTAAAGAGATCAGACGTTGGAGGCTGAGGTTCAAAAGCACTGTTACAGAGAGTAGATTTTGAAGACTGAGGTGTTGTAGGACTGTTACAAAAAGAAGGGTTTGGAGACTGGGGTGCATAAAGATCGTTGCAGAGAGCAGAGTTTTCAGACTTAGGTTCAGAAGGACTGTTGCTGAGAGCAGATGTTGGAGACTGGGGTACAGAAGGACTTTTGCAGAGAGCAGAGGTTGGAGACTGGGGTGCAAAAGGATCGTTGCAGACAGCAGAGGTTGGAGACTGAGGTAAAGAAAGATTTTTACAGAGATCAGAGTTTAGAGACTGGGGTGCAGAAGAACCATTACAGAGACAAGAGGTTGGTGACTGCGGGACAGAAGGACTGTTACAGAGAGTAGCGGTTGGAGACTGTGGAGCAGAAGGACTGTTTCAGAGAGCAGAGGTGGGAGACTGGGGAGCAGAAGAAATATTACAGAGAGCAGAGTTTGAAAACTGGGGTGCAGAAGGATCTTACAGAAAGCAGAGTTTGGAGACTGAGGTGGTGAAAGACTGTTACATAAAGCAGAGTTTGAAGACTGGGGTGCAAAATGATCGTTGCGGAGAGCAGAGTTGTCAGATAGAGGTGAAGAAAGACTGTTGCAGGGAGCAGATGTTGGAGACTGGCGTGCAGAAGGACTTTTGCAGAGAGCAGTGGTTGGACTCTGGGGTGCAAGTGGATTTTTGTAGAGAGCAGAATTTTTAGACTGGGGTGCAGAGGGATTGTTACAGAGAGCAGAGGTTGGAGACTGTGGTGCAGAAGGACCATTGCAGAGATCAGACAGAGTTTGGTAACTGAGGTGTAGAAAAATTGTTAAAGAGAACAGAAGTTGGAGACTGTGGTGCAGAAGGACTGTTGCAGAAAGCAGAGTTTGGAGACTGGGTTTTAGAAGGACTCTTGAAAAGAGCAGATGTTGGAGACTGGGGTGCAGAAAGACTGTTACATAGAACAGAGTTTGGAGACAGGGTTGCAGAAGGATCTTACAGAGAGCAGAGTTTCGAGACTGAGGTGCAACAGGAGTGTTACAGAGAGCAGAGTTTGACACTGGGGTGCAGAAGGATCATTGCAGAGAACTGCGTTTTCAGACTGAGGTGCAGAAGGACTGTTTCAGAGAGCAGAGGTTGGAGACAGGGGTGCACAAAGACTGTTGCATAGAGCAGATATTGGATACTGGGGTGCACAGGGATCGTTGCAGAAAGCAGAGGTTGGAGACTGGGGTGAAGAAGGACTGTTGCAGAAAGCAGACATTGGAAACTGGTGTACAGAAAGATCGTTGCAGACAGCAGAGGTTTGAGACTGGGGTGCAGAAGGACTGTTACAGAAAGTAGAGTTTCGAGACTGAGGTGCAGAAAGGTCGTTGTAGAGAGCAGAGGTTGGAGACTGGGGTGCAGTAGAACTCCTATAGAGAGCTGAATTTTAGAAAAGGTTGCACAAGGATCTTACAGAGAGCATAGTTGTAGACAGATGTGCAGCAGAACTGTTACAGCGAGCAGAGGTTGGAGACTGGGGTGCAGTAGGACTTTTGCAGAGAGCACAAGTTGGAGACTGGGGTGCAGGAGGACTGTTGCAAAGAGCAGAGTTTGGGGACTGGAGTGCAGAAGGATCGTTGTAGATAGCAAAATTTTGAGACTGGAGTGCAGAAGGATTGTTATAGAGAACAAAGGTTGGGTACTGGGGTGCAGAAGGCCTATTACAAAGAGCAGAGTTTGGAGAAGGGATTCAGAGGTACATTTGTAGAGAGTAGTTTTTGGAGACTGAGGTGCAGAAGGACCATTGCAGAGAGCAGAGGTTGAAGACTGAGGTGCAGAAGGAATGTTACAGAGAGCAGAGGTTGGAGACTGGGTTGCAGAGGGACTGTTGCAGAAAGCAGAGGCTGAACACTGGGGTGTAGAAGGACTGTTGCGGAGAGCACAGGTTGGAGATTGAGGTGCAGAAGGACTGTTGCAGAATGCAAATTTTGGAGACTAGGGTGCAGAAGGACTGATGCAGAGTGCAGAGTTTGTAAATTGAGGTGCAGAAGCACTGTTACAGACATCAGAGGTTGGAGAATGGGGTTCAAAAGGCCTGTTACAGAGAGCAGAGTTTGGAGACTGGAGTGCAGAAGAACTGTTACAGAAAGCATTGTTTGGAGACAGGGTTGCAGAAGGATTGTTGCAGAGAACATAGTTTTCAGACTGAGGTGCAGAAGGACTGTTGCAGAGAGCAGAGTTTGGAGACTGAGTTGCAGAAGGACTGTTACAGAAAGCAGAGTTGGAGACTGGGGTGCAGAAAAACTGATAGAGAAAGCTGACATTGAAGTCTGGGGTTCAGAAAGACTATTACAGAGAGCAGAGTTTTGAGACTGCGGTACAGAAGGACTGTTACAGAGAGCAGAGGTTTGAGACTGAGATCCAGAAGGATTGTTACGGAGATCAATGGGTGAAGATTGGGGTGCAGAAGGACAGTTACAGAGAGCACAGATGGAGCCTGTTGTGCAGAAGAAATGTTGAAGAGAGCAGAGGTTGGAGACTGGGGTGCAGAAGGACTGTTACTGAGAGCAGAAGTTGGAGACTGGGGTGCAGTAGAACTGATAAAGAAAGCTGACGTTAAAGACTGGGGTTCAGCAGGACCATTACAGAGAGCAGAGTTTTGAGAGTGTGGTACAGAAGGACTGTTACAGAGAGTAGAGTTTAGAGACTGAGGTGCAGAAGGAGTGTTGCAGGGAGTAGAGGTTTGAGACTTTGGTGCAGGAGGACTATGGCAGAGAGCAGAGTTTGGAGAATGAGGTGAAGAAGGACTGTTACCGAGAGCAGAGGTTGGAGACTGGGGTGCAGAAGTACTGATACAGAAAGCAGAGGTTGGAGACTGGGGTGCAGAAGGACTGTTAGAGAGCAGATTTTGGAGACTGCACTACAGAGAACAGAGGTTGGAGAAGCGGTGTAGAAGGTCTGTTACAGAGGGCAGAGTTTACAGACTGGGTTGCAGAAGGATCTTACAGAGAGCAGATTTTAGAGACTGCAGTATAGAAGAACTTTTACAGAGAGCAGAGGTTGGAGACTGGGGTGGAGAAGAACTGTTTTAGAGAGCAGATGTTGGAGTCTGTGTTGCAAAAGGACTGTTGGAGAGAGCAGAGGGTAAATACTGGAGTGTAGAAGTACTGTTGCAGAGAGCAGAATTTTCAGACTGAGTTGCGGAAGGACTGTTACAGTGGGCAGAGTTCGGAGACTGTGGTGGAAAACGGCGGATACAGAGGTTGAATACTGGGGTGCATAAGTACCCTTACAAAGAACAAGGGTTGGAGACTGCGGTACAGAATGACTGTTACAGGGAGTAGAGGTTGGATACTGGGGTGCAGAATAACTGTTTTAGAGAACAGAGGTTGGAGACTGGGGTGCAAAATGATCGTTGCAGAGAGCAGAGTTGTCAGACTGAGGTTCAGAAAGACTGTTGCAGGGAGCAGATGTTGGAGACTGGTGTTCAGAAGGACTTTTGCAGAGAGCAAAGGTTGGAAACTGGGGTGCAAAAAGATTGTTGCAGAGAGCAGAATTTTTAGACTGGGGTGCAGAGGGATCATTGCAGAGAGCAGAGGATGGAGACTGTGGTGCAGAAGGACCATTGCCGAGATCAGAGATTGGTAACTGAGGTGAAGAAAGATTGTTAAAGAGTACAGAAGTTGGAGACTGTGGTGCAGAAGGACTGTTGCAGAGAGTAGAGTTTCGAGACTGAGGTGTGGAAGGATCCTTGAAGAGAGCAGATGTTGTAGACTGGGATGCAGTAGAACTCCTACAGAGAGCAGAGTTTTTATACAAGGTTGCACAAGGATCTTACAGAGAGCAGAGTTGTAGACCTATGTGCAGCAGGACTGTTACAGAGAGCAGAGGTTGGAGACTGGGGTGCAGAAAGATCGTTATAGAGAACAGAGTTTTCAGACTGAGGTGCAGAAGGACTTTTGCAGAGAGCACATGTTGGAGACTGGGGTGCAGAAGGACTGTTGCAAAGAGCAGAGTTTTGGGAGTGGGGTGAAGAAGGATCGTTGTAGAGAGCAAAATTTTGAGACTGGAGTGTAGAAGGATTGTTATAGAGAACAGATGTTGGAGAATGGGGTGCAGAAGGCCTATTACGGAGAGCAGAGTTTTGAGAAGGGGTTCAGAAGTAGATATACAGAGAGTAGTTTTTGGAGATTGAGGTGCAGAAGGACCGTTGCAGACAGCAGAGGTTGAAGACTGAAGTGCAGAAGGATTGTTACAGAGAGCAGAGGTTGGAAACTGGGTTACAGAGGGACTGTTGCAGAGAGCAGAGACTGGACACTGGGGTGTAGAAGGACTGTTGCAGAGAGAAGATGTTGGAGACTGGGGTGCAGGAGGACTTTTACAGAGAGCAGAGTTTGTAGAGTGAGATGCAGAAAGACTATTACAGAAAGCAGAGGTTGGAATTGTGGTGCAGATGGACTGATACAGTAAGCAGAGATTGTAGACTGGGTTGCAGAATGACTGTAACAGAGAGCAGAGTTTGAAGACTGGGATGCAGAAGACCTGTAAGAGAGAAGAGGTTGGAGACTTCTGTGCAGAAGGATTGTTACAGATAGCACAGTTTGGAGACTTGGGTGCAGAAGGACCGTTGCAGAGAGCAGATGTTGGAGACTGGGGTGCAGAAGGACTGTTACAGAGAGCAGAAGTTGGAGACTGGGGTGCTGAAGCATCATTCCAGTGAACAGAGGTTGGAGACTGAGGTGCAGAAGGTCTGTTACAGAGAGCAAAGGTTTTAAACTGGGGTGCAGAAGGATTGTTGCAAAGAGCAGAGTTTTCAGACTGAGGTGCAGAAGGAATGTAGCAGAGAGCAGATGTTGGATTTTGGGGTGCAGAGGACTGTTACAGAGAGCAGAGTTTCGAGACTGGGGTGCATAAGGATCGTTGCAGAGAGCACAGGTTTGAGAGTGGGGTGCAGAAGGGCTGTTATAGAGAGCAGAGTTTGAAGTCTGGGGTGCAGAAGGCCTTATACAGAGAGCAAAATTTCGAGACTGGGGTGCAGAAAAACTGTTACAGAGAGCAGAGCTTGGAGACTGGGGTGCAGAAGGACTGTTGCAGAGAGAAGAAGTTGGAGACTGTGGTGAAAAAGGATCCTTGCAGAGATCAGAGTTTGAAGACTGAGGTGCAGAAGGATCGCTACAGAGATCAGAGATTAAAGACTGGGGTGAAGCAGGACAGATACAAAGAGCACAGGTGGGAGACTGGGGTGCAGAATAAATGTTGCAGAGAGCAGAGGTTGGAGACTGGGGTGCAGAAGAACTGTAGCAGAGAGCAGAGGTTGGAGACTGGGGAGCAAAAGGACTGTTGCAGAGAGCAGAGTTTAGAGACTGGGGTGCAGAAGGACTGTTGCCAGGAGCAATGGTTAGAGACTGAGGTGCAGATGTTTCATTGCAAAGAGAAGAGGTTGGAGACTGGGGTGCATTAGGCCTGTTACAAAGAGCAGAGTTTGGAGACTGGGGTGCAGAAGACCTGTTACAGAGAGCAGAGTTTGGAGACTGGTGTGCAGAAGGATTGTTACAGATAGCAGAGTTTGGAGACTGACGTGCAGAAGGATTTTACAGAGAGCAGAGGTTGGAGACTGAAGTGCAGAAGGACTCTTACAGAGAGCAGAGTTTGGAGACTGTGGTGCAGAAGGATCATGCAGAGAGCAAAGGTTGGAGACTGAGGGGCAGAATGATTATTGCAGAGAGCAGAGGTTTCAGACTGTGGTGCAGAATGATCGTTACAGAGAACAGAGGTTGGAGACTGCGGTGCAGAAGGACAGTTACTGAGAGCACAGTTGGAGACTGGGATGCAAAAAGAATGTTGAAGACATCAGAAGTTGGAGACTGGGGTGCAGAAGGACTGTTTCTGAGAGCAGAGGTTCGAGACTGGGGTGCAGAAGAACTGATACAGAAAGCTGACATTAGAGACTGGGGTGCAGAAGGACCGTTACAGAGAGCAGAGTTTTGAGACTGCTTTACAGAAGGACTGTTACTGAGAGCAGAGGTTGGATACTGGGGTGCAGAAGGACTCATGGAGAGAACAGAGTTTTGAGACTGAGGTACAAACAAACCGTTTCAGAGAGCAGAGGTTGTAGACTCAGGTGCAGAAGGATTGTTTCAGAGAGTAGAGTTAGGATAGTGGTGTGCAAAAGGACTGATCCAGAGAGCATATGTTGGAGAATGCTGTTCAGAAGGCCTGTTACAGATAGCAGCGGTTGGAGACTGAGATTCTGAAAGATCATTTCAGAGAGCAGATATTGGAGACTGAGGTGCAGAAGGACTGTTACAGAGAGGAGCGGCTGGAGACTGGGTTTCAGAAGGATTCTTACAGAGAGCAGAAGATGGAGTCTGGAATGCAAAAAGAGTGTTACAGAGAGAAGAGGATGGAGACTGGTGCGCAGAAGGAGTGTTACAGAGAGCAGAGTTTGTAGATTGGTGTTCAGAAGAACTGTTAAAGATAGCAGAGGTTGGAGACTGAGATGCAGAAGGATTGTTACAGAGAGCAGAGTTTTGACACTGATGTTCAGAAGGACTGTTACAGAAAGCAGAGCTCAGAGACTGGTGTTTAGAAGGATCATTGCAGAGAACAGAGGTTTGAGACTGAGTTGCAGAAGGATCATTACAGAGAGCCGAGGTTGGAGACTGAGGTGCAGAAAGGTCGCTACAGAGAGCAGAGTTTGAAGACTGAGGTGCAGAAGGACAGTTACAGAGAGCACAGTTTGGAGACTGGGGTCAAGAAGAAATGTTGCAGAGAGCAGAAGTTGGAGACTGGGGTGCAGAAGGAATGTTGCAGAGAGCAGATTTTGGAGACTGCGGTACAGAAAGACTTTTACAGAAAGGAGAGGTTGGAGACTCGGGTGCAGAGGATTCTTACAGAGAGCAGAAGATGGAGACTGGGGTGCAGAATAACTGTTGCATTGAGCAGACGTTGGAGACTGGGGTGCAGAAAGTTCGTTCCAGATAGTAGAGGTATCAGACTGGAGTATAGAAGGACTTTTGCACAGAGCAGTGGTTTGAGGCTGGGGTGCAGAAGGACTGTTATAGAGAGCAGAGGTTGGAGACTGGGGTGCAGAAGAACTGATACACAAAGCAGAGTGTGGAGACTGGGGTGCAGAAGGACCGTTACACAAAGCAGAGTTTTGAGACTATGGTACACAAGGACTGTTAGAGAGAGCTGAGTTTAGAGACTGGGGTGCAGAAGAAGTAATTCAGAAAAAAGAGTTTGGAGACTGGGGTGCCAAAGGACAGTTACAGAGAGCACAGATGGAGACTGGGGTGCAAAAGAAATGGTACAGAGAGCAGAAGTATGAGACTGGGGTGAAGAAGGACCATTGCAGAGAGCCAAAGATGGAGACTGAAGTGTGAAAAACTGTTACAGAGAGCAGAGTTTGGAGACTGGGGTGCAGAAGAACTGATACAGAAAGCAGACGTTGGAGATTGGGGAGCAATAGGACCGTTACAGAGAGGAGATGTTGGAGACTGCAGTACAGAAGGACTGTTACAGAGAGCAGAGGTTGGAGACTTGGGTGCATAAAAACTGATGCAGAGAACAGAGTTTGGAGACTGCGGTGCAGAACAAACTTTGCAGAGAGCAGAGGTTGGAGACTGAGGTGAAGAAGGATCGTTGCAGAGAGAAGAAGATGGAGACTGGGTTGCAGAAGGCCTTTTATAGAGCGCAGAGGTTGGAGAGTGGGGTGCAGAAGGCCTGTTACAGAGAGCAGAGTTTGAAAACTGGAGTGCAGAAGGATCTTACAAAGAGCAGAGGCTGGAGACTGGGGTCAGAAAGACTGTTGCAGAGAACAGAGGTAGGAGACTGGGGTGCAGAAGGACTGTTACAGATAGCACAGTTTCCAGACAGGGTTGCAGAAGGATCTTACAGAGAGCATTTTGGAGAGTGATTTTCAGAAGGACTGTTTCAGAGAGCAAAGGTTGGAAACCTGGGTCCAATAGGACTGTTTCAGAGTGCAGAGTTTTCAGACTGATGTGCAGCAAGACTGTAGTAGAGAGCAGATATTGAATCCTGGGGTGCAGAAGAACTGTCACAGAGAGCAGAGTTTGGAGACTAGTGTGCAGAAGAATCGTTGCAGAGAGCACAGGTTGGGGACTGGAGTGCAGAACGATCTTACAGAGAACAGAGTTTGGAGACGGAGGTGTAGAAGGACTTTTGTAGAGCATAGAGGTTGGAGACTTAGGAGCAGAAGAACTGTTGTAGAGAGCAGAGGTTGGAGACTGAGGTCCAGTAGGATTGTTACAGAGATCAGAGTGTGGAGACTGGGGAGAAGAAGAAGTGTTACAAAAAGCAGAGTTTGGAGATTGGGGTGCAGTAGAACTGTTACCTGGAGCAGAGGTTGAAGACTGGGGTGCAGAAGGACTGTTGCAGAGAGCAGAGTTTGGAGACTGAGGTGCAGAATGACTGTTACAAAGAGCAGAGGTTGGAATCTGGGGTTCAAAAAAACCGTTGCAGAGAGCAGAGCTTGGAACCTGGGAGAAGAAGGATCGTTGCAGAGAATGGATGTTGGAGACTGGGGTGCAGAAAGACTGTTACAGAGAGCATAGGTTGGAGACTGAAATGCAGAAGGACCTTTACAGATTGCAAAACTTCGAGACTGAGGTGGAGTAGGACTTTTACAGAGAGGAGAGGTTGGAGACTGGGGTGCAAAAGTATTCTTAAAGAGAGCAGTGTATGGAGACTTGGGTGCCGAATGAGTTTTACAGAGTGCAAAGTTTGGAGATTGGGGTTCAGAAGAACTGTTACAGAGAGCAGATGTTGGAGACTGGGGTGTAGAAGGTCTCTTACAGGGAACAGAGTTTGGAGACCTACGTGAAGATGAATTATTACAGAGAGCAGTGTTTGGACACTGTTGTGCAGAAGGACAGTTACAGAGAGCAGAGCTAGGATACTGGGGTGCAGAAGGAGTGTTGTAGAGAGCAGAGTTTGGAGACTGTGGTAAAGAAGGATCTATGCAGAGAGCAGAGGTTGAAGACTGAGGTGCAGAAGGATCGCTACAGAGAGCAGAGGTTGGAGACTGGGGTGCAGCAGGACAGTTGCAGAGAGCACTGTTTAGAGACTGGGGTGAAGAAGGACTGTAGAAGAGAGCAGAGATTGAAGACTGGGATGCAAAAGGATCGTTTCAGAGAGCAGAGTTTGGAGACTGGGGTGTAGAACGACTGTTGCAGAGAGAAGAGGTTGGAGACTGGGGTGCAAAAGGACTGTTGCAGAGAGCAGAGGTTGGAGTCTGAGGTGAAGAAGGACTGTTACAGAGAGCAGAGGTTGGAGATTTGGGTGCAGAATAACTGATATCGAAAGTAGAGTTTGGAGTATCAGGTGCAGAAGCACCATTACAGACAGCAGAGGTTGGAGACTGCAGTACAGAAGGACTGTTACAGAGAGCAGAGTTTGGAGCCTGGGTTTTACAAAGACTTTTTCTTAGAACAGAGGTTGGAGACTGGGGTGCAGAAAGACTGTTGCAGAGAGCACAAGTTGGAGACTGAGGTGCAGAAGGATCGTTACAGAGAGCAGAGTTTTCAGACTGACGTGCAGAAGGACTATTACAGAGAGCAGATGTGAAAGACTGGGGTGTACAAGGACTGTTGCAGAGAGTAGCAGTTGGAGAATGGCGTCCAGAAGGACTGTTGCCGAGAGCAGAGGTTGGAAACTGGGGTGGAGAAGAACTGCTGCAGAGAGCAGAGTTTAGAGACTGAGGTACCGAAGGACTGTTACAGAGAGCAGACGTTGGAGACTGGGGTGGAGAAGGACTGATACAGAAAGCAGACGTTGGTGACCTGGGTTCAGAAGGACTGTTGCAGAGAGCAGAGGTTGGAGACTGAGGTGGAGAAGGACTGTTGCAGAGAGCAGAGTTTGGAGAATGTGGGGCAGAAGGACTGATACAGAAAGCTGATGTCGGATACTGGGCTTCAGAAGTACCCTTACAGAGAACAGATGTTGGATACTGCGGTACAGAAGGACTGTTACAGAGAGCAGAGGTTGGATACTGGGGTGCAGAAGTACTGTTGCAGAGAGAAGAGGTTAGTGTCTGAGGTGCAGAAGGACTGTTAAAGAGAGCAGAGGTTCGAGACCGGGGTGCAGAAGGACTGATACAGAAAGGAGAGTTTGGAGACTGGGGTGCAGAAGGACCATTACAGAGAGTAGAGGTTGGAGACTGCAGTACAGAAGTACTGTTACAGAGAGCAGAGGTTGGAGGCTGCGGTGGAAAGGACTGTTACAGAAAGCATACTTTGGAGACTGGCGTGAGGAAGGAATGTTGTAGAGAGAAGAGGATGATGACTGGGTTGCAGAAGCACTGTTGCAGAGAGCAGAGGTTTCAGAGTGAGGTGCAGAAAAACTGTTACAGAGAGAAGAGTTTGGAGACTGTGGTGAAGAAAGACTGATACAGAAAGCAGAGGTTGGAGACTGAGGTTCAGAAGGACTCTTATGGAGAACAGAGGTTGAAGACTGCGGTACATAAGAACTGTTGTAGAGAACAGGTTGGAGACTGGGGTGCAGAAGAAATGTTACAGAGAGCAGCGTTTGGAAACTGGGGTGCAGAAGGATCTTACAGAGAGGAAAGTTTGGAGACTGGAGTGCAGAAGGAATTTTGCAGAGAGCAGACGTTGGAGACTGGGGTGCAGAAGGATCGTTGCAGAGAGTAGATTATGGTGACTGG
>NW_027524171.1:0-35119 GCF_052094955.1 Ictidomys tridecemlineatus | reverse complement strand
GCTTAGGCCTATGTCAACAGCAAACAAACCATAGAGATAGAACTTCGAACTGCTTTATTGTGTCAAGTTTCAAAGAGCTAGCACAAACCGTGTTTGAATTAGAGTTCCAAATAAATGTATCGCTATAGGAGAAAACAGAGTGAAACCTAAAAATGAAAACGGTTACTGCAAAGTAACGGTTTAACCTAGAAGAACGAAATTTGGTGAGCCAGGTGGTTTTGGTGTACTGATCATTACCTGAAAGAATCATCAAGATTGGGTGAAAAAATGTTTGCTGAGATTTCAGGCAACTCGTAGTTTTTTGGAAGCTTGGCAACCCCTTTCCATGAAAGTGATTTTCGCCAGTCTCTGCTTAGGGCTACATCAACAGCAAACAAACCATAGAGATAGAACTTGAAACTGCTTTATTGTGTCAAGTTTCAAAGAGCTAGCACAAACCGTGGTTGATTTAGAGTTCCAAATACAAGTATCCCTATAGGAGAAAACAGAGTGAAAAATAAAAATGAAAACGGTTACTGCAAACGAACAGTTTAACCTAGAAGAACAAAATTTGGTGAGCCAAGTGGTTTTGGTGTACTGATCATTACCTGAAAGAATCATCAAGTTTGGGTGAAAAAATGTTTGCTGAGATTTCAGGCAACTCGTAGTTTTTTGGCAGCTTGGCAAACCCTTTTCCTGAAAGTGATTTTTGCCAGTCTCTGCTTAGGGCTACATCAACAGCAAACAAACCATAGAGATAGAACTTGAAACTTCTTTATTGTGTCGTTTCAAAGAGCTAGCACAAACCATGTTTGAATTAGAGTTCCAAATACATGTATCCCTATAGGAGAAAACAGAGTGAAACCAAAAAATGAAAACGGTTACTGCAAACGAATGGTTAAACCTAAAAGAACGAAATTTGGTGAGCCAAGTGGTTTTAGTGTACTGATCATTACCTGAAAGAATCATCAAGATTGGGTGAAAAATTGTTTGCTGACATTTCAGGCAACTCGTAGTTTTTTGGAAGCTTGGCAACCCCTTTCCATGAAAGTGATTTTCGCCAGACTCTGCTTAGGCCTATGTCAACAGCAAACAAACCATAGAGATAGAACGTGAAACTGCTTTATTGTGTCAAGTTTCAAAGAGCTAGCACAAACCGTGTTTGAATTAGAGTTCCAAATACATGTATCCCTATAGGAGAAAACAGAGTGAAACCTAAAAATGAAAACGGTTACTGCAAAGTAACGGTTTAACCTAGAAGAACGAAATTTGGTGAGCCAGGTGGTTTTGGTGTACTGATCATTACCTGAAAGAATCATCAAGATTGGGTGAAAAAATGTTTGCTGAGATTTCAGGCAACTCGTAGTTTTTTAGAAGCTTGGCAACCCCTTTCCATGAAAGTGATTTTCGCCAGTCTCTGCTTAGGGCTACATCAACAGCAAACAAACCATAGAGATAGAACTTGAAACTGCTTTATTGTGTCAAGTTTCAAAGAGCTAGCACAAACCGTGGTTGATTTAGAGTTCCAAATACATGTATCCCTATAGGAGAAAACAGAGTGAAAGCTAAAAATGAAAACGGTTACTGCAAACGAACAGTTTAACCTAGAAAACGAAATTTGGTGAGCCAAGTGGTTTTGGTGTACTGATCATTACCTGAAAGAATCATCAAGATTGGGTGAAAAAATGTTTGCTGAGATTTCAGGCAACTCGTAGTTTTTTTGGAAGCTTGGCAACCCCTTTCCATGAAAGTGATTTTCGCCAGTCTCTGCTTAGGGCTACATCAACAGCAAACAAACCATAGAGATAGAACTGGAAACTGCTTTATTGTGTCAAGTTTCAAAGAGCTAGCACAAACCGTGTTTGATTTAGAGTTCCAAATACATGTATCCCAAAGGAGAAAACAGAGTGAAACCAAAAAATGAAAACCGTTACTGCAAACAAACGGTTTAACCTAGAAGAACAACATTTGGTGAGCCAAGTGGTTTTGGTGTACTGATCATTACCTGAAAGAATCATCAAGATTGGGTGAAAAAATGTTTGCTGAGATGTCAGGAAACTCGTAGTTTTTTTGGAAGCTTGGCAACCCCTTTCCATGAAAGTGATTTTCGCCAGTCTGTGCTTAGGGCTACATCAACAGCAAACAAACCATAGAGATAGAACTTGAGACTGCTTTATTGTGTCAAGTTTCAAAGAGCTAGCACAAACCGTGTTTGATTTAGAGTTCCAAATACATGTATCCCTATAGGAGAAAACATAGTGAAACCAAAAAATGAAAACGGTTACTGCAAACGAACGGTTAACCTAGAAGAACGAAATTTGGTGAGCCAAGTGCTTTTGGTGTACTGATCATTACCTCAAAGAATCATCAAGATTGGGTGAAAAAATGTTTGCTGAGATTTCAGGCAATTCGTAGTTTTTTGGAAGCTTGGCAACCCCTCTCCATGAAAGTGATTTTTGCCAGTCTCTGCTTAGAGCTACATCAACAGCAACAAACCATAGAGATAGAACTTGAAACTGCTTTATTGTGTCAAGTTTCAAAGAGCTATCACAAACCGTGTTTGATTAAGAGTTCCAAATACATGTATCCCTATAGGAGAAAACAGAGTGAAACCTAAAAATGAAAACGGTTACTGCAAAGTAACGGTTTAACCTAGAAGAACAAATTTGGTGAGCCACGTGGTTTTGGTGTACTGATCATTACCTGAAAGAATCATCAAGATTGGGTGAAAAAATGTTTGCTGAGATTTCAGGCAACTCGTAGTTTTTTGGAAGCTTGGCAACCCCTTTCCATGAAAGTGATTTTCGCCAATCTCTGCTTAGGGCTACATCAACAGCAAACAAACCATAGAGATAGAACTTGAAACTGCTTTATTGTGTCAGGTTTCAAAGAGCTAGCACAAACCGTGGTTGATTTAGAGTTCCAAATACATGTATCCCTATAGGAGAAAACAGAGTGAAACCTAAAAATGAAAACGGTTACTGCAAACGAACGGTTTAACCTAGAAGAACGAAATTTGGTGAGCCAAGTGGTTTTGGTGTACTGATCATTACCTGAAAGAATCATCAAGATTGGGTGAAAAAATGTTTGCTGAGATTTCAGGAAACTCGTAGTTTTTTTGGAAGCTTGGCAACCCCTTTCCATGAAAGTGATTTTCGCCAGTCTCTGCTTAGGGCTACATCAACAGCAAACAAACCATAGAGATAGAACTTGAGTCTGCTTTATTGTGTCAAGTTTCAAAGAACTAGCACAAACCGTGTTTGATTTAGAGTTCCAAATACATGTATCCCTATAGGAGAAAACAGAGTGAAACCAAAAAATGAAAACGGTTACTGCAAACGAACGGTTTAACGTAGTAGAACGAAATTTGGTGACCCAAGTGGTTTTGGTGTACTGATCATTACCTGAAAGAATCATCAAGATTGGGTGAAAAAATGTTTGCTGAGATTTCAGGCAACTCGTAGTTTTTTGGAAGCTTGGCAAACCCTTTTCCTGAAAGTGATTTTTGCCAGTCTCTGCTTAGGGCTACATCAACAGCAAACAAACCATAGAGATAGAACTTGAGACTGCTTTATTGTGTTGTTTCAAAGAGCTAGCACAAACCATGTTTGAATTAGAGTTCCAAATACATGTATCCCTATAGGAGAAAACAGAGTGAAACCAAAAAATGAAAACGGTTACTGCAAACGAACGGTTAAACCTAAAAGAACGAAATTTGGTGAGCCAAGTGGTTTTAGTGTACTGATCATTACCTGAAAGAATCATCAAGATTGGGTGAAAAAATGTTTGCTGACATTTCAGGCAACTCGTAGTTTTTTGGAAGCTTGGCAACCCCTTTCCATGAAAGTGATTTTCGCCAGACTCTGCTTAGGCCTATGTCAACAGCAAACAAACCATAGAGATAGAACTTGAAACTGCTTTATTGTGTCAAGTTTCAAAGAGCTAGCACAAACCGTGTTTGAATTAGAGTTCCAAATACATGTATCCCTATAGGAGAAAACAGAGTGAAACCTAAAAATGAAAACGGTTACTGCAAAGTAACGGTTTAACCTAGAAGAACGAAATTTGGTGAGCCAGGTGGTTTTGGTGTACTGATCATTACCTGAAAGAATCATCAAGATTGGGTGAAAAAATGTTTGCCGAGATTTCAGGCAACTCGTAGTTTTTTGGAAGCTTGTCAACCCCTTTCCATGAAAGTGATTTTCGCCAGTCTCTGCTTAGGGCTACATCAACAGCAAACAAACCATACAGATAGAACTGGAAACTGCTTTATTGTGTCAAGTTTCAAAGAGCTAGCAGAAACGGTGTTTGATATAGAGTTCCTAATACATGTATCCCTATAGGAGAAAACAGAGTGAAACCAAAAAATGAAAACGGTTACTGCTACGAACGGTTTAACCTAGAAGAACAAAATTTGGTGAGCCAAGTGGTTTTGGTGTACTGATCATGAACTGAAAGAATCATCAAGATTGGGTGAAAAAATGTTTGCTGAGATTTCAGGCAACTCGTAGTTTTTTGGAAGCTTGGCAACCCCTTTCCATGAAAGTGATTTTCGCCAGTCTCTGCTTAGGGCTACATCAACAGCAAATAAACCATAGAGATAGAACTTGAAACTGCTTTATTGTGTCAAGTTTCAAAGAGCTAGCACAAACCGTGTTTGATTTAGAATTCCAAATACATGTGTCCCTATAGGAGAAAACAGAGTGAAACCTAAAAATGAAAACGGTTACGGCAAACGAACGGTTTAACCTAGAAAAACGAAATTTGGTGAGCCAAGTGGTTTTGGTGTACTGATCATTACCTGAAAGAATCATCAAGATTGGGTGAAAAAATGTTTGCTGAGATTTCAGGCAACTCGTAGTTTTTTGGAAGCTGGGCAACCCCTTTCCATGAAAGTGAATTTCGCCAGTCTCTGCTTAGGGCTACATCAACAGCAAACAAACCATAAATATAGAACTTGAAACTGCTTTATTGTGTCAAATTTCAAAGAGGTAGCACAAACCCTGTTTGATATAGAGTTCCAAATACATGTATCCCTATAGGAGAAAACAGAGTGAAACCTAAAATTGAAAACGGTTACTGCAAACGTACGGTTTTACCTAGAAGAACGAAATTGGGTGAGCTAGTGGCTTTGGTGTACTGATCATTACCTGAAAGAATCATCAAGATTGGGTGAAAAAATGTTTGCTGAGATATCAGGCAACTCGTAGTTTTTTGGAAGGTTGGCAACCCCTTTCAATGAAAGTGATTTTCGCCAGTCTCTGCCTAGGGCTACATCCAAATCAAACAAACCATAGAGATAGAACCTGAAACTGCTTTTTGTGTCAAGGTTCAAAGAGCTAGCCCAAACCGTGGTTGATTTAGAGTTCCAAATACATGTATCCCTATAGGAGAAAACAGAGTGAAAACTAAAAATGAAAATGGTTACTGCAAACGAACAGTTTAACCTAGAAGAACGAAATTTGGTGATCCAAGTGGTTTTGGTGTACTGATCATTACCTGAAAGAATCATCAAGATTGGGTGAAAAAATGTTTGCTGAGATTTCAGGCAACCCGTAGTTTTTTGGAAGCTTGGCAACCCCTTTCCATGAAAGTGACTTTCACCAGTCTCTGCTTAGGGTTACATCAACAGCAAACAAACCATAGAGATAGAACTTGAAACTGCTTTGTTGTGTCAAGTTTTATAGAGCTAGCACAAACCGTGTTTGATTTAGAGTTCCAACTACATGTATCCCTATAGGAGACAACAGAGTGAAACCTAAAATTGAAAACGGTTACTGCAAACGTACGGTTTTACCTAGAAGAACGAAATTGGGTGAGCTAGTGGCTTTGGTGTACTGATCATTACCTGAAAGAATCATCAAGATTGGGTGAAAAAATGTTTGCTGAGATATCAGGCAACTCGTAGTTTTTTGGAAGCTTGGCAACCCGTTTCCATGAAAGTGATTTTCGTCAGTCTCTGCTTAGGGCTACATCAACAGCAAACAAACCATAGAGTTAGAACTTTAAACTGCTTTATTGTGTCAAGTTTCAAAGAGCTAGCACAAACCGTGTTTGATTTAGAGTTCCAAATACATGTATCCCTATAGGAGAAAACAGAGTAAAACCTAAAAATGAAAACGGTTACTGCAAACGAACAGTTTAACCTAGAAGAACGAAATTTGGTGAGATAAGTTGTTTTGGTGTACTGATCATTACATGAATGAATCATCAAGATTGGGTGAAAAAATGTTTGGTGAGATTTCAGGAAACTCGTAGTTTTTTGGAAGCTTGGCAACCCCTTTTCATGAAAGTGATTTTCGCCAGTCTCTGCTTAGGGCTACATCAACAGCAAACAAACCATAGATATAGAACTTGAAACTGCTTTATTGTGTCAAGTTTCAAAGAGCTAGCACAAACCGTGTTTGATTTAGAGTTCCAAAAACATGTATCCCTATAGGAGAAAACAGAGTAAAACCTCAAAATGAAAACGGTTACTGCAAACGAACGGTTTAACCTAGAAGAACGAAATTTGGTGAGCCAAGTGGTTTTGGTGTACTGATCATTACCTGAAAGAATCATCAAGATTGGGTGAAAAAATGTTTGCTGAGATTTCAGGCAACTCGTAGTTTTTTGGAAGCTTTGCAACCCCTTTCCATTAAAGTGATTTTCGCCAGTCTCTGCTTAGGGCTACATCAACAGCAAACAAACCATAAAGATAGAACTTGAAACTGCTTTATTGTGTCAAGTTTCAAAGAGGTAGCACAAACCGTGTTTGATTTAGAGTTCCAAATACATGTAACCCTATAGGAGAAAACAGAGTGAAACCTAAAAATGAAAAAGGTTACTGCCAACGAACGGTTTAACCTAGAAGAACGAAATTTGGTGAGCCAAGTGGTTTTGTTGTACTGATCATTACCTGAAAGAATCATCAAGATTGGGTGAGAAAATGTATGCTGAGATTTCCGGAAACTCGTAGTTTTTTGGAAGCTTGGCAAACCCTTTCCATGGAAGTGATTTTCGCCACTCTCTGCGTAGGGCTACATCAACAGCAAACAAACCATAGAGATAGAACTTGAAACTGCTTTATTGTGTCAAGTTTCAAAGAGCTAGCACAAACCGTGTTTGATTTAGAGTTCCAAATACATGTATCCCTATAGGAGAAATCAGAGTGAAACCTAAAAATGAAAACGGTTACTGCAAACGAACGGTTTAACCTACAAGAACGAAATTTGGTGAGCCAAGTGGGCTTGGTGTACTGATCATTACCTGACAGAATCATCAAGATTGGGTGAAAAAATGTCTGCTAAGATTTCAGGCAACTCGTAGTTTTTTGGAAGCTTGGCAACCCCTTTCCATGAAAGTGATTTTCGCCAGTCTCTGCTTAGGGCTACATCAACAGCAAACAAACCATAGAGATAGAACTTGAAACTGCTTTATTGTGTCAAGTTTCAAAAAGCTAGCATAAACCGTGTTTGATTTACAGTTCCAAAGATATGTATCCCTATAGGAGAAAACAAAGTGAAACCTAAAAATGAAAACGGTTACTGCAAACGAACGGTTTAACCTAGAAGAACAAAATTTGGTGAGCCAAGTGGTTTTGGTGTACTGATCATTACCTAAAAGAATCTTCAAGATTGGGTGAAAAAATGTTTGCTGAGATTTCAGGCAACTCGTAGTTTTTTGGAAGCTTGGCAACCCCTTTCCATGAAAGTGAATTTCGCCAGTCTCTGCTTAGGGCTACATCAACAGCAAACAAAGCATAGAGACACAACTTGAAACTGCTTTATTGTGTCAAGTTTCAAAGAGCTAGCACAAACCGTGTTTGATTTAGAGTTCCAAATACATGTATCCCTATAGAAGAAAACAGAGTGAAACCTAAAAATGAAAACGGTTACTGCAAACGAACGGTTTAACCTAGAAGAACGAAATTTGGTGAGCCAAGTGGTTTTGGTGTACTGATCATTACCTGACAGAATCATCAAGATTGGGTGAAAAAATGTCTGCTAAGATTTCAGGCAACTCGTAGTTTTTTGGAAGCTTGGCAACCCCTTTCCATGAAAGTGATTTTCGCCAGTCTCTGCTTAGGGCTACATCAACAGCAAACAAACCATAGAGATAGAACTTGAAACTGCTTTATTGTGTCAAGTTTCAAAGAGCTAGCACAAACCGTGTTTGAACTAGAGCTCCAAATACATGTATCCCTTTAGGAGAAAACAGAGTGAAACCTAAAAATGAAACCGGTTACTGCCAACGAACGGTTTAACCTAGAAGAACGAAATTTGGTGAGCCAAGTGGTTTTGGTGTACTGATCATTACCTGAAAGAATCATCAAGATTGGGTGAAAAAATATTTGCTGAGATTTCAGGCAACTCGTAGTTTTTTGGAAGTTTGGCAACCCCTTTCCATGAAAGTGATTTTCGCCAGTCTCTGCTTAGGGCTACATAAACAGCAAACAAACCATAAAGATAGAACTTGAAACTGCTTTATTGTGTCAAGTTTCAAAGAGCTAGCACAAACCGTGTTTGATTTAGAGTTCCAAATACATGTATCCCTATAGGAGAAAACAGAGTGAAACCTAAAAATGAAAACGGTTACTGAAAAAGAACGGTTTAAACTAGAAGAACGAAATTTGGTGAGCCAAGTGGTTTTGGTGTACTTATCATTACCTGAAAGAATCGTCAAGATTGGGTGAAAATATGTTTGCTGAGATTTCAGGCAACTCGTAGTTTTTTAAAAGCTTGGCAACCCCTTTCCATGAAAGTGATTTTCGCCAGTCTCTGCTTAGGGCTACATCAACAGCAAACAAACCATAAAGATAGAACTTGAAACTGCTTTATTGTGTCAAGTTTCAAAGAGGTAGCAGAAACCGTGTTTGATTTAGAGTTCCAAATACATGTAACCCTATAGGAGAAAACAGAGTGAAACCTAAAAATGAAAACTTTTACTGCAAACGAACGGTTTAACCTAGAAGAACGAAATTGGGTGAGCCAAGTGGTTTTGGTGTACTGATCATTACCTGAAAGAATCATCAAGATTGGGTGAAAAAATGTTTGCTGAGATTTCAGGCAACTCGTAGTTTTTTGGAAGGTTGGCAACCCCTTTCCATGAAAGTGATTTTCGCCTGTCTCTGCTTAGTGCTACATCAACAGCAAACAAACCATAGAGATAGAACTTGAAACTGCTTCATTCTGTCAAGTTTCAAAGAGCTAGCACAAACCGTGTTTGATTTAGAGTTCCAAATACATGTATCCCTATAGGAGAAAACAGAGTGAAAATTAAAATGAAAATGGTTACTGCAAACGAACAGTTTAACCTAGAAGAACGAAATTTGGTGAGCCAAGTGGTTTTGGTGTACTGATCATTACCTGAAAGAATCATCAAGATTGGGTGAAAAAATGTTTGCTGAGATTTCAGGAAACCCGTAGTTTTTTGGAAGCTTGGCAACCCCTTTCCATGAAAGTGATTTTCTCCAGTCTCTCTTTAGGGTTACATCAACAGCAAACAAACCATAGAGATAGAACTTGAAACTGCTTTATTGTGTCAAGTTTCAAAGAGCTAGCACAATCCGTGTTTGATTTAGAGTTCCAACTACATGTATCCCTATAGGAGACAACAGAGTGAAAACCTAAAAATGTAAACGGTTACTGCAAACGTACGGTTTAACCTAGAAGAACGAAATTTGGTGAGCCAAGTGGTTTTGGTGTAATGATCATTACCTGAAAGAATCATCAAGATTGGGTGAAAAATGATTGCTGAGATTTCAGGCAACTCGTAGTTTTTTGGAAGCTTGGCAACCCCTTTCCATGAAAGTGATTTTCGCCAGTCTATTCTTAGAGCTACATCAACAGCAAACAAACCGTAGAGATAGAACTTGAAACTGCTTTATTGTGTCAAGTTTCAAAGATTTAGCACAAACCGTGTTTGATTTAGAGTTCCAAATACATGTATCCCTATAGGAGAAAACAGAGTGAAAGCTAAAAATTAAAACGGTTACTGCAAAGGAATGGTTTAAACTAGAAGAACGAAATTTGGTGAGCCAAGTGGTTTTGGTGTACTGATCATTACCTGAAAGAATCATCAAGATTGGGTGAAAAAATGTTTGCTGAGATTTCAGGCAACTCGTAGTTTTTGGAAGCTTGGCAACCCCTTTCCATAAAAGTGATTTTCGCCAGTCTCTGCTTAGAGCTACATCAACAGCAAACAAACCATAAAGATAGAACTTGAAACTGCTTTATTGTGTCAAGTTTCAAAGAGGTAGCAGAAACCCTGTTTGATTTAGAGTTCCAAATACATGTATCCCTCTAGGAGAAAACCGAGTGAAACCTAAAAATGAAAACGGTTACTGCAAAGGAACGGTTTAACCTAGAAGAACGAAATTGGGTGAGCCAAGTGGTTTTGGTGTACTGATCATTACCTGAAAGAATCATCAAGATTGGGTGAAAAAATGTTTGCTGAGATTTCAGGCAACTCGTAGTTTTTTGGAAGGTTGGCAACCCCTTTCCATGAAAGTGATTTTCGCCTGTCTCTGCTTAGGGCTACATCAACAGCAAACAAACCATAGAGATAGAACTTGAAACTGCTTTATTCTGTCAAGTTTCAAAGAGGTAGAAGAAACCCTGTTTGATTTAGAGTTCCAAATACATGTATCCCTATAGGAGAAAACAGAGTGAAACCTAAAAATGAAAACGGTTACTGCAAATGAACGGTTTAACCAAGAAGAACGAAATTGGGTGAGCCAAGTGGTTTTGGTGTACTGATCATTACCTGAAAGAATCATCAAGATTGGGTGAAAAAATGTTTGCTGAGATTTCAGGCAACTCGTAGTTTTTTGGAAGGTTGGCAACCCCTTTCCATGAAAGTGATTTTCGCCTGTCTCTGCTTAGGGCTACATCAACAGCAAACAAACCATAGAGATAGAACTTGAAACTGCTTTATTCTGTCAAGTTTCAAAGAGCTAGCACAAACCGTGTTTGATTTAGAGTTCCAAATACATGTATCCCTATAGGAGAAAACAGAGTGAAAACTAAAAATGAAAATGGTTACTGGAAACGAACAGTTTAACCTAGAAGAACGAAATTTGGTGAGCCAAGTGGTTTTGGTGTACTGATCATTACCTGAAAGAATCATCAAGATTGGGTGAAAAAATGTTTGCTGAGATTTCAGGAAACCCGTAGTTTTTTGGAAGCCTGGCAACCCCTTTCCATGAAAGTGATTTTCTCCAGTCTCTCTTTAGGGTTACATCAACAGCAAACAAACCATAGAGATAGAACTTGAAACTGCTTTATTGTGTCAAGTTTCAAAGAGCTAGCACAATCCGTGTTTGATTTAGAGTTCCAAATACATGTATCCCTATAGGAGACAACAGAGTGAAACCTAAAAATGAAAACGGTTACTGCAAATGTACGGTTTAACCTAGAAGAACGAAATTTGGTGAGCCAAGTGGTTTTGGTGTAATGATCATTACCTGAAAAAATCATCAAGATTGGGTGAAAAATGATTGCTGAGATTTCAGGCAACTCGTAGTTTTTTGGAAGCTTGGCAACCCCTTTCCATGAAAGTGATTTTCGCCAGTCTCTTCTTAGAGCTACATCAACAGCAAACAAACCGTAGAGATAGAACTTGAAACTGCTTTATTGTGTCAAGTTTCAAAGAGCTAGCACAAACCGTGTTTGATTTAGAGTTCCAAATACATGTATCCCTATAGGAGAAAACAGAGTGAAACCTAAAAATTAAAACGGTTACTGCAAAGGAACGGTTTAAACTAGAAGAACGAAATTTGGTGAGCCAAGTGGTTTTGGTGTACTGATCATTACCTGAAAGAATCATCAAGATTGGGTGAAAAAATGTTTGCTGAGATTTCAGGCAACTCGTAGTTTTTTGGAAGTTTGGCAACCCCTTTCCATGAAAGTGATTTTCGCCAGTCTCTCTTTAGGGCTACATCAACAGCAAACAAACCATAGAGATAGAACTTGAAACTGCTTTATTGTGTCAAGTTTTAAAGAGCTAGCACAATCCGTGTTTGATTTAGAGTTCCAACTACATGTATCCCTATAGGAGACAACAGAGTGAAACCTAAAAATGAAAACGGTTACTGCAAACGTACGGTTTAACCTAGAAGAACGAAATTGGGTGAGCCAAGTGGTTTTGGTGTACTGATCATTACCTGAAAGAATCATCAAGTTTGGGTGAAAAAATGTTTGCTGAGATTTCAGGCATCTCGTAGTTTTTTGGAAGCTTGGCAACCCGTTTCCATGAAAGTGATTTTCGTCAGTCTCTGCTTAGGGCTACATCAACAGCAAACAAACCATAGAGTTAGAACTTGAAACTGCTTTATTGTGTCAAGTTTCAAAGAGCTAGCCCAAACCGTGTTTGATTTAGAGTTCCAAATACATGTATCCCTATAGGAGAAAACAGAGTGAAACCTAGAAATGAAAACGGTTACTGCAAACGAAAGGTTTAACCTAGAAGAACGAAATTTGGTGAGCCAAGTGGTTTTGGTGTACTGATCATTACCTGAAAGAATCATCAAGATTGGGTGAAAAAATATTTGCTGAGATTTCAGGGAACTCGTAGTTTTTTGGAAGCTTGGCAACACCTTTCCATGAAAGTGATTTTCGCCAGTCTCTGCTTAGGGCTACATCAACAGCAAACAAAAAATAAAGATAGAACTTGAAACTCCTTTATTGTGTCAAGTTTCAAAGAGCTAGCACAACCCGTGTTTGATTTAGAGTTCCAAATACATGTATCCCTATACGAGAAAAAAGAGTGAAACCTAAAAATAAAAAAGGTTACTGCAAACGAACGGTTTAACCTAGAAGAACGAAATTTGGTGAGTCAAGTGGTTTTGGTGTACTGATCATTACCTGAAAGAATCATCAAGATTGGGTGAAAAAATGATTGCTGAGATTTCAGGCAACTTGTAGTTTTTTGGAAGCTTGGCAACCCCTTTCCATGAAAGTGATTTTTGCCAGTCTCTTCTTAGGGCTACAACAACAGCAAACAAACCATAGAGATAGAACTGGAAACTACTTTATTGTATCAAGTTTGAAAGAGCTTGCACAAACCGTGTTTGATTTAGAGTTCCAAATACATGTATTTCTATAGGAGAAAACGGAGTGAAACCTAAACATGAAAACGGTTACTGCAAACGAACGGTTTAACCTAGAAGAACGAAATTTGGTGAGCCAAGTGGTTTTGGTGTACTGATCATTACCTGAAAGAATCATCAAGATTGGGTGAAAAAATGTTTGCTGAGATTTCAGGCAACTCGTAGTTTTTTGGAAGCTTGGCAACCCCTTTCCATGAAAGTGATTTTCGCCAGTCTCTGCTTAGGGCTACATCAACAGCAAACAAACCATACAGATAGAACTGGAAACTGCTTTATTGTGTCACTTTTCAAAGAGCTAGCACAAACCGTGTTTGATTTAGAGTTCCAAATACATGTATCCCTATAGGAGAAAACAGAGTGAAAACTAAAAATGAAAATGGTTACTGCAAACGAACAGTTTAACCTAGAAAAACGAAATTTGGTGAGCCAAGTGGTTTTGGTGTACTGATCATTACCTGAAAGAATCATCAAGATTGGGTGAAAAAATGTTTGCTGAGATTTCAGGAAACCCGTAGTTTTTTGGAAGCTTGGCAACCCCTTTCCATGAATGTGATTTTCTCCAGTCTCTCTTTAGGGTTACATCAACAGCAAACAAACCATAGAGATAGAACTTGAAACTGCTTTATTGTGTCAAGTTTCAAAGAGCTAGCAAAATCCGTGTTTGATTTAGAGTTCCAACTACATGTATCCCTATAGGAGACAACAGAGTGAAACCTAAAAATGAAAATGGTTACTGCAAACGTACGGTTTAACCTAGAAGAACGAAATTGGGTGAGCCAAGTGGTTTTGGTGTACTGATCATTACCTGAAAGAATCATCAAGTTTGGGTGAAAAAATGTTTGCTGAGATTTCAGGCAACTCGTTATTTTTTGGAAGCTTGAAAACCCGTTTCCATGAAAGTGATTTTCTTCAGTCTTTGCTTAGGGCTACATCAACAGCAAATAAACCATAGAGTTAGAACTTGAAACTGCTTTATTGTGTCAAGTTTCAAAGAGCTAGCACAAACCGTGTTTGATTTAGAGTTCCAAATACATGTATCCCTATAGGAGAAAACAGAGTGAAACCTAAAAATAAAAACCGTTACGTGAAACGAACGGTTTAACCTAGAAGAACGAAATTTGGTGAGCCAAGTGGTTTTGGTGTACTGATCATTACCTGAAAGAATCATCAAGATTGGGTGAAAAAATGTTTGCTGAGATTTGAGGCAACTCGTAGTTTTTTGGAAGGTTGGCAACCCCTTTCCATGAAAGTGATTTTCGCCAGTCTCTGCCTAGGGCTACATCAACATCAAACAAACCATAGAGATAGAACCTGAAACTGCTTTTTTTTGTCAAGTTTCAAAGAGCTAGCACAAACCGTGGTTGATTTAGAGTTCCAAATACATGTATCCCTATAGGAGAAAATAGAGTGAAACCTAAAAATGAAAACGGTTACTGCAAACGAACGGTTTAACCTAGAAGAACGAAATTTGGTGAGCCAAGTGGTTTTGGTGTACTGATCATTACCTGAAATAATCATCAAGATTGGGTGAAAAAATGTTTGCTGAGATTTCAGGCAACTCGTAGTTTTTTGGAAGATTGGCAACCCCTTTCCATGAAAGTGATTTTCGCCAGTCTATGCTTAAGGCTACATCAACAGCAAACAAACCATAGAGATAGAACTTGAATCTGCTTCATTGTGTCAAGTTTCAAAGAGCTAGCACAAACCGTGTTTGATTTAGAGTTCCAAATACATATATCCCTATAGGAGAAAAGAGAGTGAAACCTAAAAATGAAAACGGTTACTGCAAACGAACGGGTTAACCTAGAAGAACAAAATTTGGTGAGCCAAGTGCTTTTGGTATACTGATCATTACCTGAAAGAATCATAAAGATTGGGTGAAAAAATTTTTGCTGAGATTTCAGGCAACTCGTAGTTTTTTGGAAGCTTGGCAACCCCTTTCCATGAAAGTGATTATCGCCAGTCTCTTCTTAGGGCTTCGTCAACAGCAAACAAAGAATAGAGATAGAACTTGAAACTGCTTTATTGTGTCAAGTTTCAAAGAGCTAGCACAAACCGTGTTTGATTTAGAGTTCCAAATACAAGTATGCCTATAGGAGAAAACAGAGTGAAACCTAAAAATGACAATGGTTAAAGCAAACGAAAGGCTTAACCTAGAAGAACGAAATTTGGTGAGCCAAGTAGTTTTAAGGTAGTGATTATTACCTGAAAGAATCATCAAGATTGGGTGAAAAAGTGTTTGCTGAGATTTCAGGCAACTCGTAGTTTTTTGGAAGCTTGGCAGGCCCTTTCGATGAAAGTGATTCTCGCCAGTCTCTGCTTAGTACTACATCAACAGCAAACAAACCATAGAGACAGAACTTGAAACTGCTTTCTTGTGTCAAGTTTCACAGAGCTAGCACAAACTGTGTTTGATTTAGAGTTCCAAATACATGTATCCCTATAGGAGAAAACAGAGTGAAACCTAAAAACGAAAACGGTAACTGCTAACGAACGGTTTAACCTAGAAGAAAGTAATTTGGTGAGCCAAGTGGTTTTGCTGTACTGATCATTACCTGAAAGAATCATCAAGATTGGGTGAAAAAATGTTTGCTGAGATTTCAGGCAACTCGTAGTTTTTTGGAAGCTTGGCAACCCCTTTCCATGAAAGTGATTTTCGCCAGTCTCTGCTTAGGGCTACATCAACAGCAAACAAACCATAGGGATAGAAATTGAAACTGCTTTATTGTGTCAAGATTCAAAGAGCTAGCACAATCCGTGTTTGATTTAGAGTTCCAAATACATGTATCCCTATAGGAGAAAACAGAGGGAAACCTAAAAATGAAAACGGTTACTGCAAATGAACGGTTTAACCTAGAAGAACGAAATTTGGTGAGCCAAGTGGTTTTGGAGTACTGTTCATTACCTGAAAGAATCATCAAGATTGGGTGAAAAAATATTTGCTGAGATTTCAGGCAACTCGTCGTTTATTGGAAGCTTCGCAACCCCTTTCCATGAAAGTTTCAAAGGGCTAGCACAAACCGTGTTTGATTTAGAGTTCCAAATACATGTATCCCTATAGGAGAAAACAGAGTGAAACGTAAAAATGAAACCGGTTACTGCCAACGAACGGTTTAACCTAGAAGAACGAAATTTGGTGAGCCAAGTGGTTTTGGTGTACTGATCATGAACTGAAAGAATCATCAAGATTGAGTGAAAAAATGTTTGCTGAGATTTTAGGCAACTCGTAGTTTTTTGGAAGCTTGGCAACCCCTTTCCATGAAAGTGATTTTCGCCAGTCTCTGCTTAGGGCTACATCAACAGCAAACAAACCATACAGATAGAACTTGAAACTGCTTTATTGTGTCAAGTTTCAAAGAGCTAGCACAAACCGTGTTTGATTTAGAGTTCCAAATACATGTAATCATATAGGAGAAAACAGAGTGAAACCTAAAAATGAAAACGGTTACTGCAAACGAACGGTTTAACCTAGAAGAACGAAATTTGGTGAGCCAAGTGGTTTTTGTGTACTGATAATTACCTGAAAGAATCATCAAGATTGGGTAAAAAAATGTTTGATGAGATTTCAGGAATCTCGTAGTTTTGGGGAAGCTTGGCAACCCCTTTCCATGAAAGTGATTTTCGCCAGTCTCTGCTTAGGGCTACATCAACAGCAAACAAACCATAGAGATAGAACTTTAATCTGCTTTATTGTGTCAAGTTTCAAAGGGCTAGCACAAACCGTGTTTGATTTAGAGTTTCAAATACATGTATCCCTATAGGAGAAAACAGAGTGAAACCTAAAAATGAAAACGGTTACTGCAAATGAACGGTTTAACCTAGAAGAACGAAATTTGGTGAGCCAAGTGATTTTGCTGTACTGATCATTACCTGAAAGAATCATGAAGGTTGTATGAAAAAATGTTTGCTGAGATTTCAGGCAACTCGTAGTTTTTTGGAAGCTTGGCAACCCCTTTCCATGAAAGTGATTTTCGCCAGTCTCTGCTTAGGGCTACATCAACAGCAAACAAACCATAGAGATAGAACTTCAAACTGCTTTATTGTGTCAAGTTTCAAAGGGCTACACAAACCGTGTTTGATTTAGAGTTCCAAATACATGTATCCCTATAGGAGAAAACAGAGTGAAACCTAAAAATGAAAACTGTTACTGCAAACGAACGGTTTACCCTAGAAGAAAGTAATTTGGTGAGCCAAGTGGTTTTGCTGTACTGATCATTACCTGAAAGAATCATCAAGATTGGGTGAAAAAATGTTTGCTGAGATTTCAGGCAACTCGTAGTTTTTTGGACGCTTGGCAACCCCTTTCCATGAAAGTGAAATTCGCCAGTCTCTGCTTAGGGCTACATCAACAGCAAACAAACCATAGGGATAGAAATTGAAACTGCTTTATTGTGTCAAGATTCAAAGAGCTAGCACAATCCGTGTTTGATTTAGAGTTCCAAATACATGTATCCCTATAGGAGAAAACAGAGGGAAACCTAAAAATGAAAACGGTTACTGCAAATGAACGGTTTAACCTAGAAGAACGAAATTTGGTGAGCCAAGTGGTTTTGGAGTACTGTTCATTACCTGAAAGAATCATCAAGATTGGGTGAAAAAATATTTGCTGAGATTTCAGGCAACTCGTCGTTTATTGGAAGCTTCGCAACCCCTTTCCATGAAAGTTTCAAAGGGCTAGCACAAACCGTGTTTGATTTAGAGTTCCAAATACATGTATCTCTATAGGAGAAAACAGAGTGAAACCTAAAAATGAAAACGGTTACTGCAAACGAACGGTTTAACCTAGAAGAACGAAATATGGTGAGCCAAGTGGTTTTTGTGTACTGATCATTACCTGAAAGAATCATCAATGTTGTGTGAAAAAATGTTTGCTGAGATTTCAGGCAACTCGTAGTTTTTTGGAAGCTTGGCAACCCCATTCCATGAAAGTGATTTTCGCCAGTCTCTGCTTAGGGCTACATAAATAGCAACAAACCATAGAGATAGAGCTTGAAACTGCTTTCTTGTGACAAGTTTCAAAGAGCTAGCACAAGCCGTGTTTGATTTAGAGTTCCAAATATATGTATTCCTATAGGAGAAAACAGAGTGAAAGCTAAAAATGAAAACGGTTACTGCAAACGAACGGTTTAACCTAGAAGAACGAAATTTGGTTAGCCAAGTGGTTTTGGTGTACTGATCATTACCTGAAAGAATCAACAAGATTGGGTGAAAAAATGTTTGCTGAGATTTCAGGCAACTCGTAGTTTTTTGGAAGCTTAGCAACCCCTTTCCATGAAAGTGATTTTCGCCAGTCTCTGCTTAGGGCTACATCAACACCAAACAAACCATAGAGATAGAACTTGAAACTGCTTTCTTGTGTCAAGTTTCAAAGAGCTAGCACAAACCGTGTTTGATTTAGAGTTCCAAATACATGTAATCATATAGGAGAAAACAGAGTGAAACCTAAAAATGAAAACGGTTACTGCAAACGAACGGTTTAACCTAGAAGAACGAAATTTGGTGAGCCAAGTGGTTTTGGTGTACTGATAATTACCTGAAGGAATCATTAAGATTGGGTGAAAAAATGTTTGCTGAGATTTCAGGAAACTCGTAGTTTTTTATAAGATTGGCAACCCCTTTCCATGAAAGTGATTTTCGCCAGTCTCTGCTTAGGGCTACATCAACAGCAAACAAACCATAGAGATAGAACTTGAAACTGCTTTATTGTGTCAAGTTTCAAAGAGCTAGCACAAACCGTGTTTGATTTAGAGTTCCAAATACATGTATCCCTATAGGAGAAAACAGAGTGAAACCTAAAAATGAAAATGGTTACTGCAAACAAACGGTTTAACCTAGAAGAACGAAATTTGGTGAGCCAAGTGGTTTTGGTGTACTGATCATTACCTGAAAGAATCATCGAGATTGGGTGAAAAAATGTTTGCTGAGATTTCAGTCAACTCGTAGTTTTTTGGATTCTTGGCATCTTCTTTACATGAAAGTGATTTTCGCCAGTCTCTACTTATGGTTACATCAACCGCAAACAAACCATAGTGATAGAACTTGAAACTGCTTTATTGTGTCAAGTTTCAAACAGCTACAACAAACCGTGTTTGATTTAGACTTCCAAATATATGTATCCCTATAGGAGAAAACAGAGTGAAACCTAAAAATGAAAACGGTTACTGCAAATGAACGGTTTAACCTAGATGAACGAAATTTGGTGAGCCAAGTGGTTTTGCTGTACTGATCATTACCTGAAAGAATCATGAAGGTTGTATGAAAAAATGTTTGCTGAGATTTCAGGCAACTCGTAGTTTTTTGGAAGCTTGGCAACCCCTTTCCATGAAAGTGATTTTCGCCAGTCTCTGCTTAGGGCTACATCAACACCAAACAAACCATAGAGATAGAACTTGAAACTGCTTTATTGTGTCAAGTTTCAAAGGGCTAGCACAAACCGTGTTTGATTTAGAGTTCCAAATACATGTATCCCTATAGAAGAAAACAGAGTGAAACCTAAAAATGAAAACGGTTACTGCAAACGAACGGTTTACCCTAGAAGAAAGAAATTTGGTGAGCCTAGTGGTTTTGGGGTACTGATCATTACCTGAAAGAATCATCAAGATTGGGTGAAAAAATGTTTGCTGAGATTTCAGGCAACTCGTAGTTTTTTGGAAGCTTGGCAACCCCTTTCCATGAAAGTGATTTTCTCCAGTCTCTGATTAGGGCTACATAAATAGCAACAAACCATAGAGATAGAACTTGAAACTGCTTTCTTGTGACAAGTTTCAAAGAGCTAGCACAAGCCGTGTTTGATTTAGAGTTCCAAATATATGTATCCCTATAGAGAAAACAGAGTGAAACCTAAAAATGAAAACGGTTACTGCAAACGAACGGTTTAACCTAGAAGAACGAAATTTGGTGAGCCAAGTGGTTTTGGTGTACTGATAATTACCTGAAGGAATCATTAAGATTGGGTGAAAAAATGTTTGCTGAGATTTCAGGAAACTCGTAGTTTTTTATAAGCTTGGCAACCCCTTTCCATGAAAGTGATTTTCGCCAGTCTCTGCTTAGGGCTACATCAACAGCAAATAAACCATAGTGATAGAACTTTAAACTGCTTTATTGTGTCAAGTTTCAAAGGGCTAGCACAAACCGTGTTTGATTTAGAGTTCCAAATACATGTATTCCTATAGGAGAAAACAGAGTGAAACCTAAAAATGAAAACGGTTACTGCAAACGAACGGTTTAACCTAGAAGAACGAAATTTGGTGAGCCAAGTGGTTTTGGTGTACTGATCATTACCTGAAAGAATCATGAAGGTTGGGTGAAAAAATGTTTGCTGAGATTTCAGGCAACTCGTAGTTTTTTGGAAGCTTGGCAACCCATTTCCATGAAAGTGATTTTCGCCAGTCTCTGCTTAGGGATACATCAACAACAAACAAACCATTGAGATAGAACTTGAAACTGCTTTATTGTGTCAAGTTTCAAAGGGCTAGCAAAAACCGTGTTTGATTTAGAGTTCCAAATACATGTATCCCTATAGGAGAAAACAGAGTGAAACCTAAAATGAAAACGCTTACTGCAAACGAACGGTTTAACCTAGAAGAACGAAATTTGGTGAGCCAAGTGGTTTTTGTGTACTGATCATTACCTGAAAAAATCATCAAGATTGGGTGAAAAAATGTTTGCTGAGATTTCAGGCAACTCGTAGTTTTTTGGAAGCTTGGCAACCCCTTTCCATGAAAGAGATTTTCGCCAGTCTCTGCTTTGGGCTACATCAACAGCAAACAAAGCATAGAGTTAGAACTTGAAACTGCTTTATTGTGTCAATTTTCAAAGAGCTAGCACAAACCGTGTTTGATTTAGACTTCCAAATATATGTATCCCTATAGGAGAAAACAGAGTGAAACCTAAAAATGAAAACGGTTACTGCAAATGAACGGTTTAACCTAGAAGAACGAAATTTGGTGAGCCAAGTGGTTTTTGTGTACTGATCATTACCTGAAAGAATCATCAATGTTGGGTGAAAAAATGTTTGCTGAGGTTTCAGGCAACTCGTAGTTTTTTGGAAGCTTGGCAACCCCTTATAATGAAAGTGATTTTCGCCAGTCTCTGCTTAGGGCTACATCAACAGCAAACAAACCATAGAGATAGAACTTGAAACTGCTTTATTGTGTCAAGTTTCAAAGAGCTAGCACAAACCGTGTTTGATTTAGAGTTCCAAATACATGTATCCCTATAGGAGAAAACAGAGTGAAACCTCAAAATTAAACCAGTTACTGCAAACGAACGGTTTAACCTAGAAGAACGAAATTTGGTGAGCCAAGTGTTTTGGGCTACTGATCATTACCTGAAAGAATCATCAAGATTGGGTGAAAAAATGTTTTCTGAGATTTCAGGCAACTTGTAGTTTTTTAGAAGCTTGGCAACCCCTTTCCATGAAAGTGATTTTCGCCAGTCTCTGCTTAGGGCTACATCAACAGCAATCAAACCATAGAGATAGAAGTTGAAACTGCTTTATTGTGTCAAGTTTCAAAGAGCTAGCACAAACCGTGTTTGATTTAGAGTTCCAAATACATGTATTTCTATAGGAGAAAACAGAGTGAAACCTAAAAATGAAAACGGTTACTCCAAACGAACGGTTTAACCTAGAAGAAATAAATATGGTGAGCCAAGTGGTTTTGGGGTACTGATCATTACCTGAAAGAATCATCAAGATTGGGTGAAAAAATGTTTGCTGAGATTTCAGGCAACTCGTAGTTTTTTGGAAGCTTGGCAACCCCTTTCCATGAAAGTGATTTTCGCCAGTCTCTGCTTAGGGCTACATCAACAGCAAACAAACCATACAGATAGAACTTGAAACTGCTTTCTTGTGTCAAGTTTCAAAGAGCTAGCACAAACCGTGTTTGATTTAGAGTTCCAAATACATGTAATCATATAGGAGAAAACAGAGTGAAACCTAAAAATGAAAACGGTTACTGCAAACGACGGTTTAACCTAGAAGAACGAAATTTGGTGAGCCAAGTGGTTTTGGTGTACTGATAATTACCTGAAAGAATCATCAAGATTGGGTGAAAAAATGTTTGCTGAGACTTCAGGAATCTCGTACTTTTTGGGAAGCTTGGCAAGCCCTTTCCATGAAAGTGATTTTCGCCAGTCTCTGCTTAGGGCTACATCAACAGCAAACAAACCATAGAGATAGAACTTTAAACTGCTTTATTGTGTCAGGTTTCAAAGGGCTAGCACAAACCGTGTTTGATTTAGAGTTCCAAATACATGTATCCCTATAGGAGAAAACATGAAACCTAAAAATGAAAACGGTTACTGCAAATGAACGGCTTAACCTAGAAGAACGAAATTTGGTGAGCCAAGTGGTTTTGCTGTACTGATCATTACCTGAAAGAATGATGAAGGTTGTATGAAAAAATGTTTGCTGAGATTTCAGGCAACTCGTAGTTTTTTGGAAGCTTGGCAACCCCTTTCCATGAAAGTGATTTTCGCCAGTCTCTGCTTAGGGCTACATCAACAGCAAACAAACCATAGAGATAGAACTTGAAACTGCTTTATTGTGTCAAGTTTCAAAGGGCAACACAAACCGTGTCTGATTTAGAGTTCCAAATACATGTATCCCTATAAGAGAAAACAGAGTGAAACCTAAAAATGAAAACTGTTACTGCAAACGAACGGTTTACCCTAGAAGAAAGTAATTTGGTGAGCCAAGTGGTTTTGCTGTACTGATCATTACCTGAAAGAATCATCAAGATTGGGTGAAAAATTGTTTGCTGAGATTTCAGGCAACTCGTAGTTTTTTGGAAGCTTGGCAACCCCTTTCCATGAAAGTGATTTTCTCCAGTCTCTGCTTAGGGCTACATCAACAGCAAACAAACCATAGAGATAGAACTTTAAACTGCTTTATTGTGTCAAGTTTCAAAGAGCTAGCACAAACCGTGTTTGATTTAGAGTTCCAAATACATGTATCCCTATAGGAGAAAACAGAGTGAAACCTAAAAATGAAAACGGTTACTGCAAATGAACGGTTTAACCTAGAAGAACGAAATTTGGTGAGCCAAGTGGTTTGCTGTACTGATCATTACCTGAAAGAATCATGAAGGTTGTATGAAAAAATGTTTGCTGAGATTTCAGGCAACTCGTAGTTTTTTGGAAGCTTGGCAACCCCTTTCCATGAAAGTGATTTTCGCCAGTCTCTGCTTAGGGCTACATCAACAGCAAACAAAGCATAGATATAGAACTTGAAACTGGTTTATTGTGTCAAGTTTCAAAGGGCTAGCACAAACCGTGTTTGATTTAGAGTTCCAAATACATGTATCCCTATAGGAGAAAACAGAGTGAAACCTAAAAATGAAAACGGTTACTGCAAATGAACGGTTTAACCTAGAAGAACGAATATGTGAGCCAAGTGGGTTGCTGTACTGATCATTACCTGAAAGAATCATGAAGGTTGTGTGAAAAAATGTTTGCTGAGATTTTAGGCAACTCGTAGTTTTTTGGAAGCTTGGCAACCCCTTTCCATGAAAGTGATTTTCGCCAGTCTCTGCTTAGGGCTACATCAACAGCAAACAAACCATAGAGATAGAACTTGAAACTGCTTTATTGTGTCAAGTTTCAAAGGGCTACACAAACCGTGTTTGATTTAGAGTTCCAAATACATGTAGCCCTATAGGAGCAAACAGAGTGAAACCTAAAAATGAAAACGGTTACTGCAAACGAACGGTTTACCCTAGAAGAAAGAAATTTGGTGAGCCAAGTGGTTTTGCTGTACTGATCATTACCTGCAAGAATCATCAAGATTGGGTGAAAAAATGTTTGCTGAGATTTCAGGCAACTCATAGATTTTTGGAAGCTTGGCAACGCCTTTCCATGAAAGTGATTTTCACCAGTCTCTGCTTAGGGCTACATCAACAGCAAACAAACCATGGAGATAGAACTTAAAACTGTTTTCTTGTGTCAAGTTTCAAAAGAGCTAGCACAAACCGTGTTTGATTTAGAGTTCCAAATACATGTATCCCTATAGGAGAAAACAGAGTGAAACCTAAAAATGAAAACGGTTACTGCAAACGAACGGTTTAACCTAGAAGAACGAAATTTGGTGAGCCGAGTGGTTTTGGTGTACTGATTATGAACTGAAAGAATCATCAAGATTGGGTGAAAAAATGTTTGCTGAGATTTCAGGCAACTCGTAGTTTTTTGGAAGCTTGGCAACCCCTTTCCATGAAAGGGATTGTCGCCAGTCTCTGCTTAGGGCTACATCAACAGCAAACAAACCATAGAGATAGAAGTTGAAACTGCTTTATTGTGTCAAGTTTCAAGGAGCTAGCACAAACCGTGTTTGATTTAGAGTTCCAAATACATGTATTTCTATAAGAGAAAACAGAGTGAAACCTAAAAATGAAAACGGTTACTGCAAACGAACGGTTTATCATAGAAGAAATAAATATGGTGAGCCAAGTGGTTTTGGGGTACTGATCATTACCTGAAAGAATCATCAAGATTGGGTGAAAAAATGTTTGCTGAGATTTCAGGCAACTCGTAGTTTTTTGGAAGCTTGGCAACCCCTTTCCATGAAAGTGATTTTCGCCAGTCTCTGCTTAGGGCTACATCAACAGCAAACAAACCATAGAGATAGAACCTGAAACTGCTTTTTTGTGTCAAGTTTCAAAGGGCTAGCAAAAACCGTGTTTGATTTAGAGTTCCAAATACATCTATCCCTATAGGAGAAAACACAGTGAAACCTAAAAATGAAAACGGTTACTGCAAATGAACGGTTTAACCTAGAAGAACGAAATATGTGAGCCAAGTGGTTTTGCTGTACTGATCATTACCTCAAAGAATCATCAAGATTGGGTGAAAAAATGTTTGCTGAGATTTCAGGCAACTCGTAGTTTTTTGGAAGCTTGGCAGGCCCTTTCCATAAAAGTGATTTTCGCCAGTCTCTGCTTAAGGCTACATCAACAGCAAACAAACCATAGAGATAGAACTTGAAACTGCTTTCTTGTGTCAAGTTTCAAAGAGCTAGCACAAACCGTGTTTGATTTAGAGTTCCAAATACATGTATCCCTATAGGAGAAAACAGAGTGAAACCTTAAAATGAAAATGGTTACTGCAAACGAACGGTTTAACCTACAAGAACGAAATTTGGTGAGCCAAGTGGTTTTGGTGTACTGATCATTACCTGAAAGAATCATCAAGATTGGGTGAAAAATGTTTGCTGAGATTTCAGGCAACTCGTAGTTTTTTGGAAGCTTGGCAACCCCTTTCCATGAAAGAGATTTTCGCCAGTCTCTGCTTTGGGCTACATCAACAGCAAACAAAGCATAGAGTTAGAACTTGAAACTGCTTTATTGTGTCAATTTTCAAAGAGCTAGCACAAACCGTGTTTGATTTAGACTTCCAAATATATGTATCCCTATAGGAGAAAACAGAGTGAAACCTAAAAATGAAAACGGTTACTGCAAATGAACGGTTTAACCTAGAAGAACGAAATTTGGTGAGCCAAGTGGTTTTTGTGTACTGATCATTACCTGAAAGAATCATCAATGTTGGGTGAAAAAATGTTTGCTGAGATTTCAGGCAACTCGTAGTTTTTTGGAAGCTTGGCAACCCCTTATAATGAAAGTGATTTTCGCCAGTCTCTGCTTAGGGCTACATCAACAGCAAACAAACCATAGAGATAGAACTTGAAACTGCTTTATTGTGTCAAGTTTCAAAGAGCTAGCACAAACCGTGTTTGATTTAGAGTTCCAAATACATGTATCCCTATAGGAGAAAACAGAGTGAAACCTCAAAATTAAACCAGTTACTGCAAACGAACGGTTTAACCTAGAAGAACGAAATTTGGTGAGCCAAGTGGTTTTGGGCTACTGATCATTACCTGAAAGAATCATCAAGATTGGGTGAAAAAATGTTTTCTGAGATTTCAGGCAACTTGTAGTTTTTTAGAAGCTTGGCAACCCCTTTCCATGAAAGTGATTTTCGCCAGTCTCTGCTTAGGGCTACATCAACAGCAATCAAACCATAGAGATAGAAGTTGAAACTGCTTTATTGTGTCAAGTTTCAAAGAGCTAGCACAAACCGTGTTTGATTTAGAGTTCCAAATACATGTATTTCTATAGGAGAAAACAGAGTGAAACCTAAAAATGAAAACGGTTACTCCAAACGAACGGTTTAAAATAAGAAGAAATAAATATGGTGAGCCAAGTGGTTTTGGGGTACTGATCATTACCTGAAAGAATCATCAAGATTGGGTGAAAAAATGTTTGCTGAGATTTCAGGCAACTCGTAGTTTTTTGGAAGCTTGGCAACCCCTTTCCATGAAAGTGATTTTCGCCAGTCTCTGCTTAGGGCTACATCAACAGCAAACAAACCATACAGATAGAACTTGAAACTGCTTTCTTGTGTCAAGTTTCAAAGAGCTAGCACAAACCGTGTTTGATTTAGAGTTCCAAATACATGTAATCATATAGGAGAAAACAGAGTGAAACCTAAAAATGAAAACGGTTACTGCAAACGACGGTTTAACCTAGAAGAACGAAATTTGGTGAGCCAAGTGGTTTTGGTGTACTGATAATTACCTGAAAGAATCATCAAGATTGGGTGAAAAAATGTTTGCTGAGACTTCAGGAATCTCGTAGTTTTTGGGAAGCTTGGCAAGCCCTTTCCATGAAAGTGATTTTCGCCAGTCTCTGCTTAGGGCTACATCAACAGCAAACAAACCATAGAGATAGAACTTTAAACTGCTTTATTGTGTCAGGTTTCAAAGGGCTAGCACAAACCGTGTTTGATTTAGAGTTCCAAATACATGTATCCCTATAGGAGAAAACAGAGTGAAACCTAAAAATGAAAACGGTTACTGCAAATGAACGGTTTAACCTAGAAGAACGAAATTTGGTGAGCCAAGTGGTTTTGCTGTACTGATCATTACCTGAAAGAATGATGAAGGTTGTATGAAAAAATGTTTGCTGAGATTTCAGGCAACTCGTAGTTTTTTGGAAGCTTGGCAACCCCTTTCCATGAAAGTGATTTTCGCCAGTCTCTGCTTAGGGCTACATCAACAGCAAACAAACCATAGAGATAGAACTTGAAACTGCTTTATTGTGTCAAGTTTCAAAGGGCAACACAAACCGTGTCTGATTTAGAGTTCCAAATACATGTATCCCTATAAGAGAAAACAGAGTGAAACCTAAAAATGAAAACTGTTACTGCAAACGAACGGTTTACCCTAGAAGAAAGTAATTTGGTGAGCCAAGTGGTTTTGCTGTACTGATCATTACCTGAAAGAATCATCAAGATTGGGTGAAAAATTGTTTGCAGAGATTTCAGGCAACTCGTAGTTTTTTGAAGCTTGGCAACCCCTTTCCATGAAAGTGATTTTCGCAAGTCTCTGCTTAGGGCTACATCAACAGCAAACAAACCATAGAGATAGAACTTTAAACTGCTTTATTGTGTCAAGTTTCAAAGAGCTAGCACAAACCGTGTTTGATTTAGAGTTCCAAATACATGTATCCCTATAGGAGAAAACAGAGTGAAACCTAAAAATGAAAACGGTTACTGCAAATGAACGGTTTAACCTAGAAGAACGAAATTTGGTGAGCCAAGTGGTTTTGCTGTACTGATCATTACCTGAAAGAATCATGAAGGTTGTATGAAAAAATGTTTGCTGAGATTTCAGGCAACTCGTAGTTTTTTGGAAGCTTGGCAACCCCTTTCCATGAAAGTGATTTTCGCCAGTCTCTGCTTAGGGCTACATCAACAGCAAACAAACCATAGAGATAGAACTTGAAACTGCTTTATTGTGTCAAGTTTCAAAGGGCTAGCACAAACCGTGTTTGATTTAGAGTTCCAAATACATGTATCCCTATAGGAGAAAACAGAGTGAAACCTAAAAATGAAACGGTTACTGCAAATGAACGGTTTAACCTAGAAGAACGAAATATGTGAGCCAAGTGGGTTGCTGTACTGATCATTACCTGAAAGAATCATGAAGGTTGTGTGAAAAAAATGTTTGCTGAGATTTTAGGCAACTCGTAGTTTTTTGGAAGCTTGGCAACCCCTTTCCATGAAAGTGATTTTCGCCAGTCTCTGCTTAGGGGCTACATCAACAGCAAACAAACCATAGAGATAGAACTTTAAACTGCTTTATTGTGTCAAGTTTCAAAGGGCTACACAAACCGTGTTTGATTTAGAGTTCCAAATACATGTAGCCCTATAGGAGCAAACAGAGTGAAACCTAAAAATGAAAACGGTTACTGCAAACGAACGGTTTACCCTAGAAGAAAGAAATTTTGGTGAGCCAAGTGGTTTTGCTGTACTGATCATTACCTGCAAGAATCATCAAGATTGGGTGAAAAAATGTTTGCTGAGATTTCAGGCAACTCATATTTTTTTGGAAGCTTGGCAACGCCTTTCCATGAAAGTGATTTTCACCAGTCTCTGCTTAGGGCTACATCAACAGCAAACAAACCATAGAGATAGAACTTAAAACTGTTTTCTTGTGTCAAGTTTCAAAGAGCTAGCACAAACCGTGTTTGATTTCGAGTTCCAAATACATGTATCCCTATAGGAGAAAACAGAGTGAAACCTAAAAATGAAAACGGTTACTGCAAACGAACGGTTTAACCTAGAAGAACGAAATTTGGTGAGCCGAGTGGTTTTGGTGTACTGATTATGAACTGAAAGAATCATCAAGATTGGGTGAAAAAATGTTTGCTGAGATTTCAGGCAACTCGTAGTTTTTTGGAAGCTTGGCAACCCCTTTCCATGAAAGGGATTGTCGCCAGTCTCTGCTTAGGGCTACATCAACAGCAAACAAACCATAGAGATAGAAGTTGAAACTGCTTTATTGTGTCAAGTTTCAAGGAGCTAGCACAAACCGTGTTTGATTTAGAGTTCCAAATACATGTATTTCTATAAGAGAAAAACAGAGTGAACCCTAAAAAATGAAAACGGTTACTGCAAACGAACGGTTTATCCTAGAAGAAATAAAATATGGTGAGCCAAGTGGTTTTTGGGGTACTGATCATTACCTGAAAGAATCATCAAGTTTGGGTGAAAAAAATGTTTGCTGAGATTTCAGGCAAACTCGTAGTTTTTTGGAAGCTTGGCAACCCCTTTCCATGAAAGTGATTTTCGCCAGTCTCTGCTTAGGGCTACATCAACAGCAAACAACCATAGAGATAGAACCTGAAACTGCTTTCTTGTGTCAAGTTTCAAAGAGCTAGCACAAACCGTGTTTGATTTAGAGTTCCAAATACATGTATCCCTATAGGAGAAAACAGAGTGAAACCTTAAAATGAAAAATGGTTACTGCAAACGAACGGTTTAACCTACAAGAACGAAATTTGGTGAGCCAAGTGGTTTTGGTGTACTGATCATTACCTGAAAGAATCATCAAGATTGGGTGAAAAATGTTTGCTGAGATTTCAGGCAACTCGTAGTTTTTTGGAACCTTGGCAATCCCTTTCCATGAAAGTGATTTTCGCCAGTCTCCTCTTAGGGCTACATCAACAGCAAACAAAGCATAGAGATAGAACTTGAAACTGCTTTATTGTGTCAAGTTTCAAAGAGCTAGCACAAACCGTGTTTGATTTAGAGTTCCAAATACATGTATCACTATAGGAGAAAACAGAGTGAAACCTAAAAATGAGAACGGTTACTGCAAACGAACGGTTTAACCTAGAAGAACGAAATTTGGTGAGCCAAGTGGTTTTGGTGTACTGATCATGAACTGAAAGAATCATCAAGATTGGGTGAAAAAATGTTTGCTGAGATTTCAGGCAACTCGTAGTTTTTTGGAAGCTTGGCAACCCCTTTACATAAAAGTGATTTTCGCCAGTCTCTGCTTAGGGCTACATCAACAGCAAACAAACCATAGAGATAGAAGTTGAAACTGCTTCATTGTGTCAAGTTTCAAAGGGCTACACATACCGTGTTTGATTTAGGGTTCCAAAGACATGTATCCCTATAGGAGAAAACAGAGTGAAACCTAAAAATGAAAACGGTTACTGCAAACGAACGGTTCAACCTAGAAGAAACGAAATTTGGTGACCCAAGTGGTTTTGGTATACTGTTGATTACCTGAAACAATCATCAAGATTGGTTGAAAAAAATGTTTGCTGAGATTTTCAGGGAACTCGTACTTTTTTGGAAGCTTGGCAACCCCTTTCCATGAAAGTGATTTTCGCCAGTCTCTGCTTAGGGCTACAATCAACAGCAAACAAACCATAGAGATAGAACTTGAAACTGCTTTATTTTGTCAAGTTTCAAAGAGCTGGCACAAACCGTGTTTGATTTAGAGTTCCAAATACATGTATCCCTATAGGAGAAAACAGAGTGAAACCTAAAAATGTAAACGGTTACTGCAAACGAACGGTTTAACCTAGAAGAACGAAATTTGGTGAGCCAAGTGGTTTTGGTGTACTGATCATTACCTGAAAGAATCATCAAGATTGGGTGAAAAAAATGTTTGCTGAGATTCAGGCAACTCAGTTTTTTTGGAAGCTTGGCAACCCCTTTCCATGAAAGTGATTTTTGCCAGTCTCTGCTTAGGGCTACATCAAAGCAAACAAACCATAGAAATAGAACTTGAAACAGCTTTATTGTGTCAAGTTTCAAAGAGCTAGCACAAACCGTGTTTGATTTAGAGTTCCAAATACATGTATCCCTATAGGAGAAAACAGAGTGAAACCTAAAAATGTAAACGCTTACTGCAAATGAACGGTTTAACCTAAAAGAACGAAATGTGGTGAGCTAAGTGGTTTTGGTGTACTGTTCATTACCTGAAAGAATCATCAAGATTGGGTGAAAAAATGTTTGCTGAGATTTCAGGCAACTCGTAGTTTTTTGGAAGCTTGGCAACCCCTTTCCATGAAAGTGATTTTCGCCAGTCTCTGCTTAGGGCTACATCAACAGCAAACAAACCATAGAGATAGAACTTTAAACTGCTTTATTGGGTCAAGTTTCAAAGGGCTAGCACAAACCGTGTTTGATTTAGAGTTCCAAATACATGTATCTCTATAGGAGAAAACAGAGTGAAACCTAAAAATGAAACGGTTACTGCAAATGAACGGTTCAACCTAGAAGAACGAAATTTGGTGAGCCAAGTGGTTTTGCTGTACTGATCATTACCTGAAAGAATCATGAAGGTTGTATGAAAAAATGTTTGCTGAGATTTCAGGCAACTCGTAGTTTTTTGGAAGCTTGGCAACCCCTTTCCATGAAAGTGATTTTCGCCAGTCTCTGCTTAGGGCTACATCAACAGCAAACAAACCATAGAGATAGAACCTGAAACTCCTTTTTTGTGTCAAGTTTCAAAGGGCTAGCAAAAACCGTGTTTGATTTAGAGTTCCAAATACATCTATCCCTATAGGAGAAAACACAGTGAAAACCTAAAAATGAAAACGGTTACTGCAAATGAACGGTTTAACCTAGAAGAACGGAATATGTGAGCCAAGTGGTTTTGCTGTACTGATCATTACCTCAAAGAATCATCAAGATTGGGTGAAAAAATGTTTGCTGAGATTTCAGGCAACTCGTAGTTTTTTGGAAGCTTGGCAGGCCCTTTCCATAAAAGTGATTTTCGCCAGTCTCTGCTTAAGGCTACATCAACAGCAAACAAACCATAGAGATAGAACTTGAAACTGCTTTCTTGTGTCAAGTTCAAAGAGCTAGCACAAACCGTGTTTGATTTAGAGTTCCAAATACATGTATCCCTATAGGAGAAAACAGAGTGAAACCTTAAAATGAAAATGGTTACTGCAAACGAACGGTTTAACCTACAAGAACGAAAATTTGGTGAGCCAAGTGGTTTGGTGTACTGATCATTACCTGAAAGAATCATCAAGATTGGGTGAAAAATGTTTGCTGAGATTTCAGGCAACTCGTAGTTTTTTGGAAGCTTGGCAACCCCTTTACATAAAAGTGATTTTCGCCAGTCTCTGCTTAGGGCTACATCAACAGCAAACAAACCATAGAGATAGAAGTTGAAACTGCTTCATTGTGTCAAGTTTCAAAGGGCTACACATACCGTGTTTGATTTAGGGTTCCAAAGACATGTATCCCTATAGGAGAAAACAGAGTGAAACCTAAAAATGAAACGGTTACTGCAAACGAACGGTTTAACCTAGAAGAACGAAATTTGGTGACCCAAGTGGTTTTGGTATACTGTTGATTACCTGAAACAATCATCAAGATTGGTTGAAAAAATGTTTGCTGAGATTTCAGAGAACCTCGTACTTTTTTGGAAGCTTGGCAACCCCTTTCCATGAAAGTGATTTTCGCCAGTCTCTGCTTAGGGCTACATCAACAGCAAACAAACCATAGAGATAGAACTTGAAACTGCTTTATTTTGTCAAGTTTCAAAGAGCTGGCACAAACCGTGTTTTGATTTAGAGTTCCAAATACATGTATCCCTATAGGAGAAAAACAGAGTGAAACCTAAAAATGTAAACGGTTACTGCAAACGAACGGTTTAACCTAGAAGAACGAAATTTGGTGAGCCAAGTGGTTTTGGTGTACTGATCATTACCTGAAAGAATCATCAAGATTGGGTGAAAAAATGTTTGCTGAGATTCAGGCAACTCAGTTTTTTGGAAGCTTGGCAACCCCTTTCCATGAAAGTGATTTTTGCCAGTCTCTGCTTAGGGCTACATCAAAAGCAAACAAACCATAGAAATAGAACTTGAAACAGCTTTATTGTGGCAAGTTTCAAAGGGCTAGCACAAACCGTGTTTGATTTAGAGTTCCAAATACATGTATCCCTATAGGAGAAAACAGAGTGAAACCTAAAAATGAAAACGGTTACTGCAAACGAACGGTTTAACCTAGAAGAACGAAATTTGGTGACCCAAGTTGTTTTGGTATAATGTTGATTACCTGAAAGAATCATCAAGATTGGGTGAAAAAATGTTTGCTGAGATTTCAGGGAACTCGTACTTTTTTGGAAGCTTGGCAACGCCTTTCCATGAAAGTGATTTTCGCCAGTCTCTGCTTAGGGCTACATCAACAGCGAACAAACCATAGAGATAGAACTTGAAACTGCTTTATTGTGTCAAGTTTCAAAGGGCTACACAAACCGTGTTTGATTTAGAGTTCCAAATACCTGTAGCCCTATAGGAGCAAACAGAGTGAAACCTAAAAATTAAAACGGTTACTGCAAACGAACGGTTTAACCTAGAAGAACTAAATTTGGTGACTCAAGTTGTTTTGGTATAATGTTGATTACCTGAAAGAATCATCAAGATTAGTTGAAAAAATGTTTGCTGAGATTTCAGGGAACTCGTACTTTTTTGGAAGCTTGGCAACCGCTTTCCAGGAAAGTGATTTTCGCCAGTCCCTGCTTAGGGCTACATCAACAGCAAACAAACCATAGAGATAGAACTTGAAACTGCTTTATTGTGTCAAGTTTCAAAGAGCTAACACAAACTGTGTTTGATTTAGAGTTCCAAATACATGTATCCCTATAGGAGAAAACAGAGTGAAACCTAAAAATGAAAACGGGTACTGCAAACGAACGGTTTAACCTAGAAGAAAGAAATTTGGTGAGCCAAGTGGTTTTGGTGTACTAATCATTACCTGAAAGAATCATCAAGATTGGGTGAAAAAATGTTTGCTGAGATTTCAGGAAACTCGGAGTTTTTTGGATTCTTGGCATCTTCTTTCCATGAAAGTGATTTTCGCCAGTCTCTGCTTAGGGCTACATCAACAGCAAACAAACCATAGAGATAGAAGTTGAAACTGCTTTATTGTTTCAAGTTTCAAAGAGCTAGCACAAACCCGTGTTTTATTTAGAGTTCCAAATACATGTATTTCTATAGGAGAAAACAGAGTGAAACCTAAAAATGAAAACGGTTACTGCAAACGAACGTTTTAACCTAGAAGAAATAAATATGGTGAGCCAAGTGGTTTTGGGGTACTGATCATTACCTGAAAGAATCATGAAGATTGGGTGAAAAAATGTTTGCTGAGATTTCAGGCAACTCGTAGATTTTTGGAAGCTTGGCAGGCCCTTTCCATGAAAGTGATTTTCGCCAGTCTCTGCTTAAGGCTACATCAAAAGCAAACAAACCATAGAGATAGAACTTGAAACTGCTTTCTTGTGTCAAGTTTCAAAGAGCTAGCACAAACCGTGTTTGATTTAGAGTTGCAAATACATGTAATCATATAGGAGAAAACAGAGTGAAACCTAAAAATGAAAACGGTTACTGCAAACGAACGGTTTAACCTAGAAGAACGAAATTTGGTGAGCCAAGTGGTTTTGGTGTACTGATCATTACCTGAAAGAATCATGAAGGTTGTATGAAAAAATGTTTGCTTAGATTTCAGGCAACTCGTAGTTTTTTGGAAGCTTGGCAACCCCTTTCCATGAAAGTGATTTTCGCCAGTCTCTGCTTAGGGCTACATCAACAGCAAACAAACCATAGAGATAGAACCTGAAACTGCTTTTTTGTGTCAAGTTTCAAAGGGCTAGCACAAACCGTGTTTGATTTAGAGTTCCAAATACATGTATCCCTATAGGAGAATACACAGTGAAAACCTAAAAATGAAAACGGTTACTGCAAATGAACGTTTAACCTAGAAGAACGAAATTATGTGAGCCAAGTGGTTTTGCTGTACTGATCATTACCTCAAAGAATCATCAAGATTGGGTGAAAAAAATGTTTGCTGAGATTTCAGGCAACTCGTAGTTTTTTGGAAGCTTGGCAGGCCCTTTTCCATGAAAGTGATTTTCGCCAGTCTCTGCTTAAGGCTACATCAACAGCAAACAAACCATAGAGATAGAACTTGAAACTGCTTTCTTGTGTCAAGTTTCAAAGAGCTAGCACAAACCGTGTTTGATTTAGAGTTCCAAATACATGTATCCCTATAGGGAGAAAACCAGAGTGAAACCTAAAAATGAAAACGGTTACTGCAAATGAACGGTTTAACCTAGAAGAACGAAATTTGGTTAGCCAAGTGGTTTTGGTGTACTGATCATTACCTGAAAGAATCATCAAGATTGGGTGAAAAAATGTTTGCTGAAGATTTCAGTAAACTCGTAGTTTTTTCGGAAGGCTTGGC